>NW_021319304.1:0-20803 GCF_001605985.2 Dendrobium catenatum | reverse complement strand
CCCAGAAACATAGCTACAGGATAAGTGGGCACCTGCACACACATACAAAAAATAAATAAATAAAATAATAATCACCATCATCATTATCAAGAGACCAGGATACAAAGTAGTCTATAAATGTTATATCAAGAAATGCATTTCTAAGGCACTCAAAATAAAAGGAAGAAGTACCTGAATGTTAACAATCAAGAGGGATGGAAAATAATCATGAGATTTGACAGGTGGAAGATCAATGTGCTGAGCAATGTGACGAATTTTACGGGGGCATGCAAACAGATCCATACCGATAGGCGAATAAGGGGCATAATTTGGAGCAGGGCACTTTTTCTTATCTCTGCAGATTAGGGCAGTGTGAAAGACAAATAAAGCCTTTTAATTGCAATACAATGGCAACAGGAAACTTGAACTTAAAAAATCATGCCTGAAATAGCTCTCTCCGCGAAGGTTAAAGGTGGAGGGTACAAGATAAGACCAGCATCCTGGAGTTGGTTTGCCACTAGGAGAGAAAGGGACAGTAAGTCCGCCGCTTGGGCGAAATAAGAATTTTTTAGAAGCACCTGCTCCATAAGAAAACGGAAAAACAATAAACAAATAATGAATAATTGATGCATTAAAATGCTGCAAAGACAAGCCATACTAATAGATGCAGATTATATTATAAAAGGTGATAACAGAAATGTATTATCTTCCCTCATTGCTTGACCAGCATAGTATAAGATCCCTATGAAGACTTCTTCACTTTATTTTTTATCATAAAAGAGGGAAGGGCAAAAGAATAGTTTCAAAGCGGCATTCATGCTGCCCAATACAGAGGTGGCTTGCACAAAGTTCTCAGGATCGTAATTAACATGAACTTTTAACAATCATGAAAATCTATCAAGACCTATTGATGTAAAGGTCAAATGATATTTAATGCAACACCAACTCAGGAACATAAAGGAGGCTCTAATGCGAAAAATAATCCAACATGGAACTATAAATGCGGAAATGAAAACTATGGCTTCTTATTGCTGGGTAAAGAAAGGCAAAAGAAGTCTGAAAAGGTAAAATTCACAAACCTGTTCATAAATGTGTATGGGTTATCTATCAGAACGTTTCAACTGTCAATGGAATTTACCATCAACTACTTGGTTGAGAGATATTAATCCTTGATCTCAAATGAAGAAGTCTAAGGTTCAAAACCTAACAAAAAGAAGCCAAAAAAAAAAACTTGAAAACTGAAACCAAAATCTGTCCAACTTAAGACTTGTTTGGCTATGCTACTAGCCTCCCCAATTTAAGCCCTCATCGAACGGTAGTCCAGTAGATTGATCAGCAAGACTCACTGTATCTGCAGAACTTTGCACTCAGAACATTTCGTACCAGACATCAACTGCTAGTCTGTAGCTGAAGTATAATGTCTTTGAAAAGTTTTTCACATCCAAAAGCAACCAAAGAGACTTGCTTTTAGATTAAAGATAATCATAGGTTGAACTACTGCTTAACAATATACCAAGGAAGACCCTATTAACTAAAATTTTGATCCTCAAACAGAATACCTTTTTCTTCCCTTCCTCATCTCTTGCTCTTGCTGTTGAAAGTAACCCCTTAAAAACTAGCACAAAATATGAAGCTGAGGAGATTAGCTCGTTGATATTCAAGGATTAGCAATCAGTAGCACTATCTAGCAGCCCTCACTTACACCCACAACAACAATAACAATGACAATATCAAGCATTTATCCGACTACGTGGGGTCGGCTACATGAATCATTTTTCTCCATTGCGTCATATTAAGAGTCAACTTATAATTTAAATATACTAAAGAAAGATCATTTCAAATATTTTCAAACCAAATCTTTTTAGGTACACCTCTACCTTTATTAAAATAAGCCAAATTTAGTGCACTACTCTCTTAACCGCACAATTGGAAGGCCGACCTTTTATGTGAACAAACCTTCTAAGGCGACTCTCTCTAATCTTATCTGTCACTAGAGCTACTCCAACATTTTCACGTACATACTCGTTTCGTATTTTGTCTCTAAGAGTAAAGCCACTCATCCACCTAAGCATCCTCATCTCTGCAACACTTAACTTAATTTTATGCTTCTCTTTTAATGGTCAGTATTCTGTGCCATAAAGCATTGCAGGTCTCACTGCCATCTTATAGAATTTTCCCTTAAGTTTGAGGGGTACTTTTCTATCACACAACAAGACTGATACATTCCTCCACTTCAACCATCCAACTTGAATTCTAATAATAAAATCTCCATCTATTTTATCATCACTCTGAATAATAGACCCGAGATATCTAAAATGTGTACTCTTATTAATGACTTGATAGCTCAAAGTCACAATACCCCCATTAGATATATTACTACTAAAATTACACTTCATTATTCGGTTTTAGATCTACTGAAACAAAAACCTTTAAACTCTAAAGTTGACCTTCAAGTTTACCTTCAACTTCATATATAGTATTATCAACGAGAAGAATATCATCAGCAAAAAGCAAACACTAAGGTACTGTTACGCCTGGACCGGTCCCAGCTGGACCGGTCCGGTTCTACACCCGACGGCCCAAGGTCGGGCGGAACCAGGCGGAACGCGCGCAGGAGCGGGGCCCAAACAGCGGCTAAAACGCACGGGGGAGGGAAATTTTTTGAATGAGAGGCTGTTTTAGGAAGTCCATTACTGTCCTTTATGATTAATTTGTATAATTAGGAGTTTTGGCCCCCCCCCCCTTGTTTTCTAAAACTCTTCATAGCTCTTCTCTTGTAACTTTATCCTATGTTTTCTCTAAATATATAAATATCATATATAGATCCTCCTTATTCTCTCTATACTTCTCAATAAATGTATAGTTTCCATAGTAAGCCTACCCAGTATGAATCCAAATTGATTTTGAGAAACGCTAGTATCACATCGTAATATATGCTCAATAACTCTCTCTCGTAGTTTTTAAGTATGACATATTCACCTAATTCCTCTATAATTTGCACACTCTTGTGCATCACCTTTATTCTTAAAAATAGGAATCAATACACTCCTTCACTCATCTGTCATCTTTTTAGTTTTCAAAATAGTATTAAAAAGTCTCGTAAGCCAAAAAAATCATTCTTCTCCTAAGCATTTCCACAACTCTGTCGGAATATAGCTTTTTCACACTTCATACTTTTTAAAGTCTCTCTAACTTCGATTTTACTAATACGTCAAAAAAAAAAACTCTTTATTTTTATTTAGGGTTCTGATGTCACTAAAGTTAATCATATTCTCACAATCTTCATTGAAAAGCTTATCAAAGTATCTCTTCCATCTTTGTTGAATATTCTCTTATAATAAAAGCATTTTTTTTTAAATGCACAAGGAGGAAGTAGCCAATCTAGGTGGCTGTTAAGTAGGCATGCCGATGTGAGCTTGTGCCGGCAGATACTCTAGCAAGTATGTCATTTAAGAGGTTTGTTGCAAAGTGAATGTTCTTGTGATATGTTGAGCGATAGAGCAGTTGGCTTTACATAAGCTAAAGAGGGCATGAGTTCCTCATTTAATATTCGTTTGAATGAGAATGCTCGAGTATGTGATCCTTAGGTTCGATTTACACCAGTTAAAAAGGACATTATTTCCCCATTTAGTGCATTCTGGATGAGCTACCAAATTTGGAATTCCATAGAAGGAACTGGAAGAAATTGCAAATCAAAATAAGCAGGTTGAGTCATCGTTGTTCTTACAATATAACGAGGAGAAACAGGCAGAAGATCTGAACCAAGGCTCTAAAATATTTCAGGAAAGTAGCAAGAAGCACTGACAGGTCAAAGGTACAAATAATGGAAACAAAATCTTCACAATGACGGAAAAAGACAACGTGATTTAACCCTTCTGGGATCCTCACTGATTGCCTACACATGGCCTTTAAGGAAAGTTTGGCAGACGAGGATAATGGTGTAATAACGACAAGGATAATGATAGTTTGAAGAATGGGGGTATAAGCATAAGTTCAACAAAGGAAAATGAACAGTATAGCTTTTTACTCCTCTGGAGACTGTTGGTGAAGAACAAAAAAAGGGTGGTTGGATAAATTTAAAAAAAAAAAAAAGCAAAAAGTGTAACTTCACATACAAAGATGATGTCGTCAACTGGCAGGATGCAACTGCCTTGAAAACTGATTTGCAAGATTGTGAATGTGAACTTAAATAATTTAGATCTCCTTTAGGGATCAAACAGACATTACTAAATTTTGGCACCTGGAACAGATAGGGAACAACTTCCTGGGATTATACGTGTGAAATCTAGATAACTTTTTTAACAGATTTAGCATGTCATAACTATTAAAACATTTCGCATCTGGATTAGCAAAAAAAAGTGGAAGACTTTACTCACAATATTCTTCACCCTCATAACATTTCCGAGAATAAGACAGCCTGATAACTGCAGACGTCTTCCTTGGGCATGATGGGCTGACACTTTGTACTTGCAATTGTTGAATATTTTCATTAAAACTTGAAGTAGGAGCTAAATGGCGCAAATGAGGGGATGCTTCCTTCATATTGTTTCCATGAAATCTGTCTTCCATTTCATGCCTTCCTTTCAAACCTTTAAAGCTAAGATGTGTACCTAACTTCCTTTTTCTTATGTTGAGCACATCTGATCCTTGAGTTCTGCATCTTGCATCATCCAACTTTCCTTGGGGAAAGCCATTGCCTTGCTCACTAATAATTGTGAATCCATCACCCTCTTTTGGTTCATCCTTGCAGAGCTTCTCAGCTATACCTCCATCTCTTTTAAGATACTGTTCCACACAAAATTCCTCTAACTTATGCATTGCATCAGCGAAGTGTGAAGCATTATCATGCTGCTGCTTCTGAACCCCACTTGCACAGCTTAATGATGGAAAACACTCTAAAAGTAACAAAAATCAATCACAATACATCATAAGCCCAACAGAGCATTTGAGGAAATCTTAATAGAATAGTTCATAGATACTTAACCTCCACGAACGCTATGAAAATCATCATCCGAATCTGTGTCCAGAATACTCACAGAATCATACCACCCATCCTCCTGGCATAAAACTGCAAAACGAAAACCAGTTTATGAGGGATAATATTTTTGCCATTTTCAGCAAGAAAACCAATATTTCAACCTTTTTTTTTAATATTTCAACAATATAAGACAGATTAGAAGCTGGATATAAATTATAATCATATGAATTAGTAGGTTAATTTTCTTATTTTTTACAGCCTCTTATGCGGTAATAAGAGCAATTGACAGATTTCAAAGATTTATTTCAGTAAAGTTTTAAAAAGAATAAAAAATAGTTTAACACCTTATCATTGCATTACAGAAGAATACTGGTTAAATTGGATAGAAAATAGTGTTTCGAGGTAAATGGTTTCCTTGTTTCTTTTACATAAACCAGTTATTTCAATAAATTACTCGCAAAAAAATACATGATCATAAATAACAATTAAAAAGATAAATTAATCATATTTCAAACCACTTGTTTGTAAGCAGGACGAAGTACCATTTGACTCCATCTGACTGTGATGCCATTGAAGCTGGGTACGATGGAATGTCAAATTAGAACCCTCTGACTTACGGTGAGTTGCAGCTGCTTTGAAGTGAACAATTTTGCGTAGACCATACTTGTCTTGTTTTCTTGAAACCGTGGCCTTCTTTCCACGACATTTCTTGCATTTGTGAGGACGCTGCTGGGACGGAAACTTTTTTTTTGACATTGAATAACAGCCACCCATGATAAATAATCACTTAGCCAAATTTGAGGATCCTTGTGCAATATTTGAGGTCTAACAGAGAGGCGGTGATAACTAGACAACCTTAGAGTCAACTGAGAAGATTGCAAGTGCACAAAATTTAAGAGAGCTCCAGAGCTGGCAGACAAGGAAATGTTGGCGTTGATTAAAAAGAAAAAAAAAAACTGTTGCTACAAGGAAAACTATCTTTCCATTTAACAGTTATCAGGAGGAAATATTGACAGCTTAGTAAAATATAACGCCCTCATACAGGGCAAATTATTAGGTTTGGACACCGGACAGAGAGAATCATCTGGATTTCTCTCTGTCAACAATAAAACACAGTCAAAGCGCAGCTGCTACAATAACAACGCTTTGTTTGTGCTTTAATGTAGACAGAGAGAAATCCGGATGATTCTCTTTGTCCGGTGTCCGAACCTAATAATTTATCCTCATGCAGGGACAAAAGGAAAAAAATAAACAGTTGACAACTTCCGAGTTTTTTTTTCTTTGTTTATGTTTTTTTTTTGTGTCCGGAAACCCAAAAAAAAAGATAAAAAAAAAAATAAAAGCTCATAAAAGTACTGCAGTTAGAAACAAAGAAATGAATCAGTATATAGTCATGTTCCCAATAGTAATCATCATCATCAGCCTCAATTCCAACTCTTTTAAGTTGGCTTTCTATATCTTCCACACCATTGGTTTCTTATTTGAAAAGTACTCCTTGTTATTCTAGTTCAGGTAAGTCTTACTTGTCAACCTCTTTGCTGAATTCAACTGTAAGTGCCTGAAAAGCTCGCTGAGGATCTTGCACTTCTATTTATATAGCTAGATTTGCACTCCTATTTATATAGCTAGATTTGAGGTTACCCTTGGTTGTTTCTAATAATTTTAAAATATTGCAATTTGAAATCTCAAAAATTTCAAGACCTCGATCATTTTTAAACTTGCAAATTTCAAGATCTGAAAATACGGGACAACTGATATGTCAGTAAAAACTTCATATGATGAAACATGAATCTTAATGCAATTTTCATATCTTAAATTATTTGAATAGTTAAATTTGAAACATTTAAAATCGGCTCCAAGACTATTCAAACTTTATTTTCATCAATCATATAGTCAAAATCATGGTTTAAAATTACGCAATAAGAGGCGCGCCAACGCAATTTTGCCCCTTTAAGCCTCAAAGCCCATGCAATGAGTTCAGGATTTGAGGCGTACGCCTCAAGTTTATTGAGGCGAGCCTCCAGGAGCGCCTCACCTCACGGTTGAGAGGCATCCACCTCTAAAAATTATAAAAAAAAAAAGCTAATGTACATACTCGGTACCGCTAGGTACATGCTCGGTACCACTCGGTACATGCTCGGTACCGCTCGGTATCTTTCCATACAAACAACTTACGAACTTTAAAAACAAGCAAAACTTCAAAATTACTCTTACAATAAAAATTTGTTCCGGGGGCACTGCTCCTGGAAACCCAGCAGGGGCGCTGCCCCTTGACCCCGCGATCTGACCGGGCAGGTCAACCCCGACAGGGGGCCGCCCCCTTGGAACCTTGGCAGACCGGTATACTGTTGTATTCATGTTGTCTTATTATTAGGATATTTTGATTTCACTTCATATCTTATGTATTTTTATGTTTTATATATTATTTATTCATTAGTATATACAAAATTTATCATTTTATGTTTATGTCTTCAATGGGGCTTAAATCAAGCACTTAAAAGTATAATTAGAAACCTCATGAGACCATTTAAAAAATGAAACTACTTATTTCGTGTGTTTGTAGTTGAAACAAGGATTTCAATGAGACAAATTGACAAGCTCAAGATTGACCATTTATGAGACCATGAGGCGATATGATATTCAAAAATATCAAAATGTTCAAAAGGAATTTATTTAGTGAGTCCAATAGAGTGTCCGGGATTATCATTGAGGATGAGTTCAGATGAGATAATTATAAGACTTAGAGATTCTCAAAACTTTATCCGCAAGAATTCTCAAAATCTTGTCTCTTGTGAGCATTAATCTACTAACTTGGATGTGTTGCATTTTCTTGTAACGTTAAGATAATAAATTGGCCATCTAATATTGTGAATATTCTAGCATACAACAAATTTGGTAATGTTTTCACTTCATTCTCTTTTTTCTTTCCAAACTAAGGCTGAGTAAGGTTGCATCGCACCATGTTTTCCCAAACTCATACTATGAATGTGAATGCTAGGTGTTACGTTGAAACGATTGCTCTGAAAGTATTCAGGAGTGGCCCCTCGAAGATTGAATTATACTTGTTCGGTGCGTCCATGATTATGAAAGTGGCCATCACAGTATATGAGTGCTCTCCCTCCCTCCAGTTGACAAGTAAATTGATCACACCTTTGATCCCTCACCTCTTGCTAGAGAAACTGTAAAGTAAACCTGTGATGGTGGTAAGTTGGGAAAAAAGCAATTTCATCTTATCGAAAAGAGGTTTAAAAATAATATCTACAAAATTCCATGTATAAATGAGAATGTTGACAATTTGATAGGTGACGACTAGTGTAGTGACTAACATGACATCGTGAAAGGGATTTCCACTCGTCAACCTATCTTCTTCGTAAAAGAAGATAAAGGCAACTTTGACCACTAGTGCTCGTGACCTGGTGGTCAAGTTGACCCTCCTGTGAAAGATCTTTTGAGACTCGCTGCCCGAGAATTCTCTGCTATGTCCCCTTCAAGAATAGCGATCACCACACAATCATTGTAGATGACATAAGCTAGATAGGCTTGTTCCCTTGATCTTCCATGGGTGCCTTCCATGATCACTTGTATTGGTTAACTATGATGAACTCCTTCAATTTCTCCACCATAATGAGATCTTCCACTGAGCCACAAAGATGCTTGCATTCCTCTATATCGTGTTTGTTATCCTTATGAAAAGAAAAATACTAATGAGTGTCTCTGGTATCAGCACTTGCCTTCATAGTGGTTAGGCAATTGAAGAATTCCTTATTTTGAATTGCATCCATGAGCGTGGCAAATGACATACGCAAGGGCGTAACAATTGGACATTGATGAGTGAGGTGTGCACATTCCTCCCTATATGCTTGCATTCCTCTATATCGTGATTGTTATCCTTATGAAAAGATAAATACTAATGAGTGTCTCTGGTATCAGCATTTGCCTTCATAGGCGTTAGGCAATTGAAGAATTCCTTATTTTGAATGGCATCCATGAGCGTGGCAAATGACACACGCAAGGGAGTAACAATTGGACATTGATGAGTGAGGAGTGCACATTCCTCCCTATATGGGCAAGTTGCGCGAAATGCTTCCTCCTTTCAAGGGGCGGGTGGTCCCATGATTTTGAACAGCCTCGTGTGGAGCTCCCTGTTGACCAGGACAATGTCGATCTTGTGGCACATGAGGCTTTCTATCTGCCTTATGATTCCTCGAGCAACTCATATCTTGCCAGTGACTTTGATGTCAGTCAGGCCTAGTGGCCAACTCCTTCAGGTGAGTAGTTAAGGATGCCTTGACCAATTATTGTACTCCTCTACATTGATGTGATTGTTGGTGAGTTCTAACAGCTTTACCCATATTCACGGTTGCTAAAGTCCGAGGGCGTGCCAAAATGGCCCTTCCCACAAACTTTGTTTCAACAAGCCTATGCAATTGTTGGTCCAAATCATTGACCTCCAGCAACTCCTAGAATCAAACAATGAAACATAGAAGTGACTCACATGGCTCCTGCCTCATCTTCAATAGAGCTTGTGAGCTCTTGAGCATTCAAACATTATCTTTAACTTAGAGAATAGGGTAATGACATCCACTGATGTGGGAAGACCACCAAATGGAAAATTCCTTGAATGTGGTGAAAAATATTCCACACCTTAAGGCATCATTGACATCCATCAGGGGGAGTACATCGCTAACTTAAAGTACGCCACATGGTCAGCAAGGTCTGACCTTCCCCATTATGATTCTGAGTGAGGCATTTTAAACTTGGCAAGTGACATAGCTTCAACGATCTCCCTAGAGAACACATTAGTGAGTTTTGGCTCCCTACTCACTAGCGTGAGTGGAGGGTTGCATTTTTTGTCACTGACGTGACTATCACTATGGTCAGCATTGGGCATTCAAGTTAGTGCCCTTCTTGGGTCTCCTTCATTAACCTGTCAACTCGAAAAACCCTTTGAAGGTGCTCTCCTTAATGTATTTCTCTGAATTTTTCCTGGTGCGTCTTGGATCATTTTAGTGATCCTTTATTCCATCTCCATTTAAATCAAGATGGGTAGGATTGTTTGTTCACCATGTTCATTGACAACTCTCGGTTCTACAACTCTTTGTAATGTGTTTATCTTTTGGTCACTAGCATCAACCCATGCTCATCGCACCTTAAAGGATATCAGACTCAAATTTGTACATGAATAACACCTGACCTTACAAGTAGGTTATTGGAGTGTTAAAGCTATAAAATTGAGTAAGAGAAACTAGTTAGTATGAGAAAGTAAGTGGAAAGTTATGATGTCTCTATATGTCAAATCCACATCATGAATGTAGCATGATGATTCAAAATATATCACTTCCTCTTTTATTTATAGCGCTCAAAGATAACATAGGAAGGCTACACCTATATTAAATATATATAAATAATAATACATAATCTGACGCAGACTGAAACAAACAGGTGAACCAACTAGATGAAGTACATGTGGCCCTCTCCTCTCAAGTGAATGCCTTGGGAGAGTCTTCAGGATCCAATAGGTTGGGCAAGTCCATTAAAGTGAGTCCCTAGGAACAAGAGGCAAGTCTCTGGTGATGAGGAACAAGCCCTTGGGAGCGAGAGGCGAGCTATTTCTGTTGAGGCCAGTGATCCTCAAGACATAGACTGGTCTAGGCAAGTCCTTTGAAGGAGCTCACCGAGGATGATTGCAACCTCAGTCTAATCTCCCAAGGCAATTTTGCACGCTATAATCTCCGCAGCGGGCGTGGTCATTTTCCCACAGGCGGATATAGTTCCTTCGGGCAAGTGCCACTCTGACCAAATGATCCTCCTATTCAAGCTTCTTGACATAAATCCATTAGATGTCTGCAAGTTACCTACATTGGCATATATTGGCATACCTAATGGAAGTAAATTGGGCCTGGAAAATATTTTTTAAAAGAGAAATGAAGAACTACTCCGCCAAAAACAACCAGTAGTCTTCTTTTACAGAACCCTAAATAAACTCATACTATCCAGGAATATCACCAAAATTCTCTACATTATCGTCAAAATAGTGTTTCGATTAATCAACGACACATTCTGATCAAGCCAGCAATGAACAAACGAAGGAAAGGGAAGATCAACAATAAACCTGCATTTTATCTATGGCAGCGGTCATCTTCCATCCAAATCAGAACGAAGGCGGAGTATATCAATCTCCATCTACAGCAAATAAGAAGAACATAAAATGATGAAGAAATCGTTTAAGAACAAAAGGTACACAAACAATGGAAGAACCCCTCAACCCGTGCGAAACCTCTGCCCTTCTTTAACGGCAGCGTCTGAACAAAGAATATTCCCTGAAAAGGGTAAACAAGTCTCCGCCCAGCACCCGATAAAAGAGGGCAGACAACGCCGAGATTTGCCATGTTTAGTTTCGGCCCCCCGACGATCGTGCAAGACCGACTGTCGAAAGCCATCCTCGTCGCCGCAGGAGCTGTGGAAAGAGAAAGGAAAGCAGAACATCTATTTCGGGCAATTTTTTTAATCAGATTTTAAATAAATATATATTACCAGCTGGTTCTGGAACAATTATTATCTCCCGTGACCGGACGGATGTAGCTCTACATTCAGTTGCCACTGAGTTACTGTGTATTTGTTCGCTATTGCTATGTATTGCTTGGCAAGCACGAGAAATACCGCTCTGTGAAGACCAATACCAAGTAATACCGAGCAATATTTAGTTTTTTTTTTGTATTGCTCGGTAATACTCGGTATTGCTCGGTATTTGTCTTCATATAATGGTATTTCTCGTTATTGCCGAGCAAAATCGACAAATACATGATTTTGTGCATGCTACGTGGCGCGATCTCAATGCCGGTCGAACCTAGCTCTACATTCGGTCACCTGACCAAATAAAAGTTCCTGGTTCTACGACTTTGCCGCCTCATTCCAACAACTGTAAAAATGAAGTCGTTTCATTGAGAGAGAATTTTTTGTTTGTGTTGGATTATTTTTCAGCTAACTCAATTAATATATTATGGTTAAATATTGTTTGATTTGAAGTGAAATTGGTGTTAAATCAGATAATTTTGAGAATTTTGATGTGTGATTTGAATTAAAATAAATACAATATTAAATTTTGATATATTTGTAATGCATTTTCTACTGCAAATTTTAGTGCATTTGAAATTTGTAAGATTCAACCAATTTCTAAATACATCATAAATTCATCTTCATTGCAACTACTCTTCGCCATCCACTAAAGTCATTGTTGCTCCACCAAACTCTGGTCAATGCCGCCGCCTCCGTCGCTGTCGCTACCGGGCTATTTTTAAACTCTACATTATATTTATTTTATTTCTAGTCAAATAAAAAAGCATATACATTTATTTTACAATTATCTAAATAATTGCAGAGCATTTCAAATACAATAAATCCTTATTACGATGTATGTTTTTTTCAGCAAAAAAAAATAACCCCTAAATCTAATATACTGCAGTACCTGTCATCCAAGATCATGAATCATGAATACTTTATGAACCACTCTTTTACCATTAGAAAGTGAGAACAAGCTTCTAATATAATTCCTTACTATATAATGAGAAAATAGCCATAGCAAATCTTCCTATTATGACCAATAATTTTCCACATACCACATATTATACTACTATGTTTCTTAATTTCATCCATAATATTGGTGTAATGCCTTGTGCGTAGTCAGCCAAACATTGTTTGAAAAATTAGGAGTTAAATTAGCAATGTCATTTATGTAATACCTTTGATTGAACTTGTCCAGGTATTACGTGCGACGCAAGCGGCCCATGCAATTCTCCCGCCTCCTCTCATGATTCTTCAGCCCATGAGTCTTTCTCTCGCCATTTTTTTAACTTAATAAATAATCAAGGGCATCATACTCTCTTCCTCTATTGCAGCAGCCGCCGAGCCCTCCTTTCTCCTTCCATTTTTTTTCCTTCTCGTAACAACATGTTAAGACACCGACCACGTGTCACTTGTATATTGGCCAACAAGATTACCGTTAACTACCTGTACCTTCTTTCTCTAAATTGCTCTATATATTGTATTTGTAATTCGAAACTGAAGTAATGAAAAAGAGTTTTATTTTTCTTATCTCTCCTCTGTTCCTGGCTTCAAGAAATTATGTCCTGTTCTCTACCGCTCATCTTCTCTTTTCATCAAAAGTTCACATGGTATCAGAGCGCCAGGCAATCTAGTTTCTTTTTTCGTCACCCACCACAATGACATCCACGGCCACGGTTTCTTCATCAACTCCGGCGGATACCCTCACCGCCGAGAGCAGCTTCTCCTCCCCGCAAATTCCTTCATCTCTGAAATTCTTGATGAACAATATCAAGAAAGTTATAGCTCATCCACTCACGGCTGATAACCACGCTCTATGGAGGACTCAAGTCCTCAAGCTCTTCAGAGCAAACAATTTCGAAGGCTTCTTGACCGGCTCCGACACCTGCCCACCACCACTGACTCAGGACCTCAATGGCGCAACCGTCACCAACAGCAATCACACCACCTGGACCTTGCTCGACCAAAATCTCGCCGCAGCATTATACTCAGTCATATCCCCCTCCATTCTCCCTTACGTCTTGTCCGCCGATCACTGCTACGATATCTAGAGGATACTCGACAGTCGTCTACAATCATCAACAAGATCAAGAATCTCTCAACTCAAAAATGAGCTACACTATCTCTCAATGAGGGATAAATCTATGACTCAATACCTACTAGACGTTAAATCTAAAGTCGACGCGCTCGCCGCAGCAGGTGCTCCAGTCGAAGTTGAGGATGTCATACACTACACTCTCAACGGCTTGCCTATGACGTATCAGGCTTTTAAAACAGCCATCAGAACGAACCTTCGGTCAGTCAGCCTCGACGACTTTGCACGCTACTCTGTAGCGAAGAACTCAATCTTCTCCATGAAACAACCAAAGAACTCCACAATCTTAGCATCACTGGCAGCCAAACTGCTCTCACAGCCACCCGAGGACGCGGACGCGGACGGTCATCAAACAACAGAAGTCGATCAACTAATCGACCCCCTCCCACAACGAATTCGAATCGCGCAAGCAAAACTCCTCGTCCAGCCATCTACTGCCAAATATGTGGCAAATTCGGCCACTCGGCCGTTAAATGCTGGCACCGTCACGACGACGACTACTCCACGGAACAACCGGTTGCCCTGTTCACTTCTCCCGCCACAGCCAACTCTTCGGACTGGTTTCTTGACAGCGGCGCAACTAATCATCTCACAGCCGATCCTAACCAAGTTCATCAACCTCAACCTTATCATGGAAACAGTCAGGTAACGTTAGGGAACGGTCAGACAATTCCAATTCAAAATACCTGGAAAGGTCTGTTACCGACTCCCACAGGTAGTCTACAACTTCTAAATCTCAATCTCGTTCCTAACTTATCTTTCAACTTACTATCTGTTTATCGACTAACGACTGACAACAACTGTTTCATCACTTTCTTTCCTCATGGATACGAAATCAAGGATCGGAAGATCCACCGGCTTCTTCTTTCGGGTCCCTCTATTAATGGGCTCTACCCTCTCAGACCTCACCAATCCAACTCAGCCAAAACTCGGGAGCTTGCTCTCATTTCAATTCAGAAAATTCCAGATCTCTGGCACAGAAGGCTCGGCCACCCGTCGCCAAGCAGTCTCGCCTCCATCTCTACCCGCGACGGCACCGTTTACCATAATTCTGTTAACACTGTTTGCAATTCTTGTAAAATGGCCAAAAGCCATCGATTGCATTCTCCTCTATCTCATTCTGTAACGAACAGTTTATTTGCTCTAGTTCACTCAGATATCTGGGGTCCCTTTTCCATTCCGTCTTCGCACGGTTTTCGTTATTACATATCCTTCATTGATGATTTTTCGAAATTTACGTGGATCTATCCGATAATTAACAAATCTGAGGCTTTTTCTAAATTCATCGAATTTCAAAAATCGGTCGAACGTCAATTTGGTTGCAACATAAAAATTATCCGTACTGATAACGGCGGCGAATACATGAATCTTAAATTCAAAACGTATTGTGCCTCAACCGGTATCGATCATCAATCCACTTGCCCGCACTCTCCCTCTCAGAACGGCGTAGCAGAACGAAAACATAGACATCTTATCGAAACTACTCGGGCTCTTCTCATTCAAGCCTTTCTTCCCCTATCACTATGGGTTGATGTTCTACTCACCGCAAACTATCTAATTAATCGCATTCCTTCTTCCAACACGAATCACAAATCTCCCTTCGAAATCCTGCATGGCCAACCACCGCGCTACGATCACCTCAAAGTTCTCGGTTGTCTTTGTTATCCATGGCTAAATCCATACACCTCTCACAAACTCTCCCCCACCTCACACCCGTGTGTCTTCATCGGGTATGCTCACTCACAAAAAGGGTACAAATGTTTAGACATTCACACTCACAAAATCTATACTTCCTGCAACGTCATCTTCAACGAAAATGAATTCCCTTACTCCAACTCACCAACTCACTATCGGTCTTCAAACCCGATACCTCCACTGATTTTGGTACCTAATCTAAGTATTTCACCACAACAAAGCTCCTCACCTAATCTCTCATCTCAGGCAGCTATCACACCCGCTCCAGCCAACTCTTCACCTCATTCTTCCTACTCAACGAAACCGACTCATCACACTGAACCCGCCACTGCCACCACACCACATTCTGAAAGCACTCCGATAACCGTCTCTCCTAACCCGCACCACTCTAAATCCACTCATCCTATGCTAACCCGTCTAAAAACCGGGATATCTAAGCCCAAGACAATCTTTGATTTAGCTCACATTGTCCAAACTCCTGAACCCAACACCTACAACCAAGCAGCCAAGTTCGAGCATTGGAGATCAGCTATGTCGCAGGAATTTCAGGCACTACAAGCACAGGGAACCTGGGAACTTGTCCCACCACAGCCATCCATGAACATTCTCGGCTCAAAATGGACCTTCCGCACCAAGTACAACTCTAACGGAACCATCGCTCGACACAAAGCCCGCTTAGTCGCCAAAGGATTCAACCAAGAACAAGGAATAGACTACCACGAAACCTTCAGCCCAGTCGCCAAAATGCCGACCATACGAGTCCTCATCATCCTCGCTCTTCATCACAACTGGACCATTCACCAGCTTGACGTCTCCAACGCATTCCTTCACGGCCACCTCTCCGACACCGTGTATATGTCTCAGCCACCAGGGTTTCAAGACTCAATGCACCCCGGATACGTTTGCAAACTCAAGAAAGCACTCTATGGTCTTAAACAATCGCCTAGGGAGTGGTACGCTACACTCTCAAATCATCTGCTCAACTACGGCTTTAAAATCAACCCCTCCGATCACTCACTTCTCACATACAAATCCGGCGAAACTCGCATCTACATCCTCATTTACGTCGACGACATCTTGCTCGCATGTAACTCTCCGCCTGAAATTAACAAACTATTAGCTAATTTACATTCGACTTTTCAGATGCGCAATCTCGGTCCCTTATCGCAATTCTTGGGAATTCAAGCCATCCAAACAAAGACCGGAATTCTTCTTCATCAGCAACAATATGCACAGAACATCATTCATCGGGCAGGCATGGATCAATCCAAACCAGTCACCACTCCTCTACCCAGCCGCCAACCCAGCCAACGCGACTCCACCACCCCCTACGACAACCCGCAACTTTACAGACAGCTCATTGGCGCACTTCAGTACCTAACTATCACCCGACCGGACATCCAATTCGCGGTGCAGCAACTATGCCAACACATGCAAAATCCGTTCGTCAGCCACTTCGACTCCCTCAAACACTTACTCCGCTATATTCACGGCTCATCCGGCACAGGTATTCCTCTTAACAGAACCAATTTAACCTTACGTGGGTACGTTGATGCAGATTGGGCAAGCAACCAACAAGATCGCAAATCGATCTCTGGATACTGTAACTTTCTCGGTGACTCCATCATCTCCTGGCAAGTCAAGAAACAGACCACCACAACACGGTCCTCTACCGAAGCGGAATACCGAGCGTTAGCCTCCGAAGCTTCGGAAGTCATATGGCTACGACAACTCCTGGACGACTTTCATACACCCCAAACCGATCCTACTACTGTGTTTTGCGATAACACCTCGGCCATAGCACTTGCCAATAACCCCATCTTCCACGCTCGTACCAAGCACATCGACGTGGATTGCCACTTTATCCGTGATTGTATCAAGAAAAAGCAAATTTCGGTACATCATATCTGCACAGACGACCAAATTGCAGATCTCTTCACTAAACCTCTTCCAAATACAAGATTCAAAAATCTTGCCGCCAAACTTACAGCTCCTACGAACCATAAGTTTGAGGGGGGCTGTTAAGACACCGACCACGTGTCACTTGTATATTGGCCAACAAGATTACCGTTAACTACCTGTACCTTCTTTCTCTAAATTGCTCTATATATTGTATTTGTAATTCGAAACTGAAGTAATGAAAAAGAGTTTTATTTTTCTTATCTCTCCTCTGTTCCTGGCTTCAAGAAATTCTGTCCTGTTCTCTACCGCTCCTCTTCTCTTTTCATCAAAAGTTCACACAACAGTTGTCGACGAATGCTTCTTAACCCCTCTCTCTCTCTCCAATGAGTTTTTTCCTTCTCCTTCTCACTTTCCTTCTCTCATTACTCTACTTATATTTCTAATCACCTACTTAAAGAGTCATTTCAATTCTATTGTGAGGCTAAATTTGATTTGTATTAAGTTTTGTATGGCCTTAAATTTCTTGTAGGAGTTCTAACTTGCTTTGGGTGGAGGTCTTATTGGAGCTTGATGTTTGATTTGATCAAACTTTACATTGTTTTGTGCCTTTTAGATGTATTAGTAATCTAAGATTGTTTGTGAAGTTTCTTTTAATTTTAGCCCCCATAAGGTGTTGTGTTAGATCGTAAGGTAGATAGCAATAATTTATAATTGTTTTGGTGTTTATGGCATGGCTAAGATTGATTTGGATATCCACCATTATACATCGAAGTACATGCTTAATATTATATTTTTCTTCACTTCTTGAAGGACCTTCAAGTCGTTACCCTCATAATGTCACAACCAAGTATGGTCCCATTGTGCTAAGCTGTGAAAGACAAATCTCATGACATAGTTTCAAAATGTTTTAAATTCTCTTCCAAATTCCACTTTTAAATAAACTATAGACTACATAGCTACTAAAAAAATTCAAAGCACTCATCCATAATATTTCTTTTACTTCATCAAAATATATTTGCAATACAATATATTAAAATCAAATAGAAGTTACATAACTAAATAATAAAATAATCATGACTATACAAATATCAAACAAAAAATACCTTGAAATTCAGATAATATTATGAAGTGTTAATCAACAAGTTCTTTCACTTTCCCATATCCTGAAAATCAGAAGTAAAATCAAAGCGAGCTCAACCAGCTCAAGAGGCCATATCAACAGATCTAAATTTAAAAATTTTTTATTAAACATTTAATTGAATATTTAAAAGTAGTTAAATGCGGTCTAATAAATCATTATATTAAGAAAGATAATAAGAACACAAAAGTTATTCAAATATTTAAATAACAATATTAAGTAGATAAATAGGCTAAAATTCATATCATATAACAGTTCATATCACATATCCCAATCTCAAATAAAATCTCAAATAATTTTGGCAAATTATGACTCCCTTTTCTGCTTATAAAATTAGAACATGGCTTTATATCCACAAAAATATGTGTTATATTTACCAAAATATTCCCTAACACGTACATAATCTTAAAATATTCTAACCATTCCCATCATATATTTTTCAATCATATAAACATATATTTCATCACATTGTAAGAGTTAAAGCATAATTTAGCGCATGTCATAATTACACAATTTTATAAAATGGTAGTCAATATAATTTCTACTGAAAAATTTTTTACATTTTTTTAAATATAACCAATTTACCAAGGATTATATAAAGCACTGTTCTAAGATATTAATTGTGCTTACAACACAAGTATTCAGTGTCTGACTTATTTTTAGTTTGATAAAAACTGCAAAATTTCTATAAAAAAAAATTGATATAAATTCACATAAAATATTTAAAATGTTCGTAATCTTAATATCTAAAATATATAAAAAGTTGCGAGGTAAAATTTTTATCATTGCAAATTTATTTGCATTTTTTTGTCATAGAGTTAAAATTTTGACAAAACTTAATACTTTTTAAAACTAAGATAGACATAATATGACTTTCCTCAATCTGGAAAACTTTCTCAACTAGGTCGATAGCTAAAAATGAGTGGAAGCAGCTCAAAATCACTTTTTCCCTCCCAAAAGCTTTATCTTTTCTCTCCCCTCCTTGGCCGGCTTGATCGAACAAATGAACTGAATGATGCTTTTAAATATATTTAAAGTGTTCATATTAGCCTAATGCTTAAGCGCAAGTTCTAAATCTTAAAACCTAAGGCTATGGGCGTTGTAATATTACTATTTGATGCTTGGCTGAGTGTAGCGCCGAGGCTCTCAAATAGTGATATTTTGGATTTTGTTGAAATTCACACCAAACACTTAGGACTCCTTCTCGACCACACACAATTATTTTATTGTATAAAAAAATTCCCAAAGACATGCAAATGATTTTAAAGCTCAAAAGTTCAAATTTGTACCTTCTTCTGATTCGGTCAAAATGGATGGAACTGAATGCTGAACTTGGACGTGTCACAACTTTTCCCTACTTAAAAACATATCGTCCTCGATATTTTAATACTAAGGTCTCAAATCACATAAATAGATTATGGTACAATTGTCTCATCTCAGCATCTTTTTCTCAAGTAGCTTCACTTTTAGTCACATTCTTCCATTGAACTCTAATCATAAGAACATGTTTACTCCTTAGCTTTATGACATCATAGGATAGAGTCCTCTATGGTTCTACCATGTAGTTCAAATTTGGACGCACCTTAATGTCTTCATCAGATATCCTATTTTCAGAAACATATATCCATTTTCTCATAAGTGATATGTTGGAACATATTATAAATTTCAGTCATTTAATCTGGTAATTATAACATGTGGGTAAAATTCCCAATCCCTTTAAAAACCTTAATTAAATGGTCCAACGTACATTGGACTCAATTTATCTTTCTTTTCAAATATGTTAATATATTCCATCGGTCTGATTTTCACATATAAAAATTTTCCTACATGAAATTGTACAGCCTGAAACTTTGTATCAAAATAATATCGTTGTTTGTTATGCACATCCTTCAATCTATCTCTGATCAAATGAATTTTTTCAGTAACATCATCCATTGAGACTGGCCTAATTAGATGTCTCTCTTCCACCTCTATCCAAGATATGTGGAGTCCACAATTTCTACAAAATAGAGTTTCATATGGAGCCATATATACTTATGCTTGACTGAAAAATGTTATTATAAACAAACTTTATCAAAGGAATGTGGTATTCTCAACTGCCACCAAAATCTATAACTCTTAACAAATGTATGAAGTGGAGTTGTCCTCGATCTTTATGTCGGCCTAACAGAACTCTTAGATTTGGGATCAGATCATCGGTCAACCTGCTTGTGGACACTCAGTCATCCTGTGTCAAGCTAGTCCACATCAGAAATACTAACTTGTCTATCGGTAGTACTAACCAAAGCGATGTCTACTATAACTCTAGTACACAAGTGCCTAACTGATAAAACTCCAAAAACTAGCAACAATGCTCATACTCAAAGCTGTTATAGACATAGATTGTCCACCTTTCTTGGACTCTCCAGATACAAATATGTGTTGACCTCATTTTTGTATGAGGTCACTTGGACCA
>NW_021319303.1:657568-659505 GCF_001605985.2 Dendrobium catenatum | reverse complement strand
CAATACGGAATCTTGCCAACTCATCCACTACTCTGACAGTTGAGTCCACTACAGCACCACTCATGTAGTTGCAAGCCAAATGCACTTTCTCTGTAGTTAACGATTTACTAGAAACTAATTATGTAACTTTATCATGTATAAAAACATATTCAATCATGTACTAGTTTGTGTATGTTATTGAATACTCGACACTTCTTCTTGCCATTCTCTTCTGAATATACATTGTTGTAGATACTTCTTTAAGTAGACCACCAAAGATGCGAAGAAGAATTGTCGATAAGAAAAATTACATTAAATCCCAAAAAAGTTAGGGAGAGCCAATGTGAAGCTTTATTGCCTTAAATATAGACAACGTAGACACAACATCATAACTTGTGACAAGAAAACACATATTGAGAAGGGACATGATGATGTATAGAATGTTGTTCAACCATTGATTGAGATGTTGAGTCATGTCATCCCATCAATTTTGTTAACATAGATTATAATTTTCATTTCAAAATGGTGTTTTCTAAACTAGTCCTTAGACCAATTGGAGAGCCAATAACAATTTGAACCTGCTTTAGAAATTCTCACTCAAGGATCTTCCAATACAAAACTTTTAGTATGTTCATTTATATTTTTTTCTTCATAGTTTACTTTTCATTTTGCTATGTGAATCTAACCAAATTTCTTTCTTTCTTTCTTTTATATAGGTTTACAGCTCTAGAAGAAAAAAAGTGTAATCAAGAGAACGAAAGGATCTACATTTTGTTGGATCTTCAAATTTTTATATGGATGACGTGGCTAGCAATATATGAAACTTTTGAATGTAATCAATATAATGGAATGATTTACATTTTGTTGTCTACTAATACATTTCAATGAAATGGATGAATCTGTAGCTTTATTTAATGTATTTTTCTTGAACATCTTTTAAATGTGATATATTTTCCTACAATTATTTTTGTTTTTTCTAAACATTTTAATAGTATTTGAAAGAAAGAAGTTATCCTTTTTTTTAATAAAAAAGTTTATAATACTCACACTAAATGTTGTTGGAGTAGTTGCAGTTGTGCATAAACATAGTTTAGCATTGTTGATTAAGATAAATTAGTTAAAAGGTGTTGTGGATATTGCTGATTAAGAAAAACCTGTGCTAACCAACTTTCAAAGTAATAATTCAAAGCTATTTTCCCAGCTCATGTGCTTGCAGTAGCATCATTTCCACAATAACTTTGTCAGCAACTATTATTTTCTCATTTAGGAAACGTTCAATATCTAATAGGATATTAGATTTTGCTTTGATACCCCACCAACTTAACCGAGTTAGTGGGCGAGCATGATTAATTGGGAACCCGCTAATCCATATTCGATTCCTCTCTCATGCGGCGCGACTCCTTAAATGGGGAGAAAATAACTGTGTGGCCTTGCTCCTATGGTGTTGGTTACTGATAGTCTCGCAGGGAGATTAATTATGCCGTATGCTCCTCCTCATTTCCATGCACCGAGCATTGCCACCAGAGGTAGTAGACCCTATTAAATATTGCAAACCTACTTGACAAGGTTGACAGAAGTTAAATAGCTGTCATGACAAAAATGTTTTTGACAATAGCTATTATCTTTCTCAAACTAAAGAAAAGTTATGTTTAGCTTTTTAACTTAGTATGCAAATTTTAAAGATCTTTACACTAAGAGATTTATGAAAATCTGCAAGGTTTTGAAAATCGGAATGGACAACGAACCAGAAGAAGGAGAGGTTCACGGTTCGATCGGTCGAATTAGGGTCGAACCGGATGACGAAATAAATAATAATACTATTAAAAATTAGTAAAACTAACATAATAATGATGCCAATTTAATCTTAAAATTTTCATAATTATAAACATTTTGAAACTAAAAAATAAATAAAATTCATACATATATAATATATTTCATAATTTTAAAATTAAATATAA
>NW_021319303.1:534332-657468 GCF_001605985.2 Dendrobium catenatum | reverse complement strand
CGGAACAGAGCACGTAGACGAAAGGAGGGATGGAGCACGCATTCAAGCGGATCGTAGGTTGGAGGGTGGCAATCAGGCCTACTAGTGCTACGTGAAGTTAAGCCGCGCTACGTGAAGTTAAGCCGCGTAGGCGACATTGCATATCTTGCGAGTTGGTGCCGTTGGGGCGCAGATCAAGTTCTATTTTCTTGATCATGTTGATGCAAAGGTTTGAAATCAACAAGTTTAATGGGGGGATGATTTCAGCCTCTAGTGGATTAAGATAAAGGATTTACTAGCTCATCAAGGCCTTACCGATGCCAATTCTGAGGAGAATCTTGTTGTAGCCACAGACAAAACAAGGGCAAGTGAGATACAACTAAATGCACACAGCACTATTCTACTTTCTCTTGGTGACGAACTGGTGAGAGAGGTTGCCGATGAAGGCTCGGCATTAGAGGTATGGCGGAAGCTTGAATCATTTTATATGAAAAGATCATTTACTAATCAGCTATTTTTGAAGAAACAATTATACAAGCTCCCAATGGAAGAAGCAAAGGAGCTTAGAAAACATTTGGATGATCTTAGTTAATTGGTTCTTGACCACAAGAATGTCGATGTGACAATAGACAAAGAAGATCAAGGAATTATACTCCTTGGCTCTTTGCTGAAGTCATATGAGCACATAATTGACACTATGTTATATGGGAAGCAAACATTGACAATGATAAAGGCAAATTATGTCTTGATGTCAAAGGATGTTTAGAGAAAATCTGAACATAAAGAAGATAATATTGATAGTATTTTGACTGCAAGAGGAAGATCAAAATTCAGAAGGAACAAGTCCAACAAGAAGTGCTTCTATTGCCACAAAGAGGTGCACTTTTAGAAAAGTTATCCTATTTTGTTGAAAATCCAAGGAGTTGGGCTCAAAGCAGACTCCAGCTTAGAAGTAGTGACAGATTTGGGAGAAGGTTGGACTAAATCAGATGCTTAGTAAAATTTAGACCAAGGTTGAATTTGTTAGGATATTGGTCCAGATTTTAGTTAGATTTTCTTTTTACTTTCTTTAGTTTTATTGTATAGCTTGTATTGTCATTGGTGTGTAGCTTTGTGTAGCCATTGATGTCTATAAATAAATGCAATAGGTTGTAATTGAAAAGCAAGCCAAGTAATAAAGATTTTTCTAATTCCGTGCTGACTCTCTCTCCTCTCTTCTCTCTTCTCTCTCTTGCAAGAAAGCTCAAGGAGCTTCATATTTGTTCAAGAAGATCTTACAATTACAATCGCATATTCATATTTGTAATTAAGAATGATAAAGAAGTTGTGTTGGATTTTCTTGAGATTTTTACCTTTTTAACTATTAATATTTCATATCTTTTAAGCATGATTTGATTATAGTCTTAATCAAATCATGCTTAAATGTTTCTTTAATTTTATCCTTTCTTGCCATATGACTGCCGAATGTACCTACAGCTAGTTCTTTTTTTTCATGCAGAAATAATGTCTAGCAGCTTGTTAAATTGGAATATCCATTTACAATGCCGGGCAAAGCTGTCAATTAAGGAATTTCGTAGCCAAAGTTCCATGGTATATGGCATTTCCTTCCGAAATTGTTTGCAAAGTGATGCTTCAAGGTATCTCTACTAAACTATAATTCACATTTTGGGATGATCCAGCAGTTTTAAATATGCACTTTCATACAAGTGAGATTGATTTCCTTTTTCATCAACTTATTCTGAAATATCTTCCTGCGATATATTAATGTCTTCTACCGTCCGGGCTTCTCTTATGGTTTTAGTTGTTCATTCTTGCGCTTCACTTTTTTATTATTCTATGACCGAAGAAAATATTTTTTGTATTTTATTTAACCTAGATAAAGACCTCTTTTTCGAGCATCTAAAATCTTGCACTCGTGTATTTGAACTTAAAACTTCTCATCTCCATACATCTTTACTGTTCAAATGCTGTCACATTATTGCAGAAAATCATGTTCTTTCGAGTTTTTTAACCCATAAAATTTTTCTTCATTTATTTGTGTCTGAACACAAAAAAATAGAAAAAGAAACATTCGAATGGTTTTTTTCTTACTAAAATCCTCTTTTTCAGTTTTTTTGGCCAATTTTCAACGCGAAACAAACTTTTATTACTCTAGATCATTTACTTCCATTCCATTAGCTTATCTAAGCTTCCCAATAATTATGTCCTTTGAGCAAGTTTTCTAACTTAATTTTAACTCTCATTTACTTGCTGAATATTTGCAGCAAGACATGTATTTGGGCAGTAAACCTTCTAATCATAATTATGTTGCTGCTCAGTTACGTCTTTTTGGTGGGCAGTTTACATATTCTTTGATCATATGATTAGGTTCTTAAATTTGCAAACTTTACTGTACTATGAAATTGTTTTCAGTGGATAAATTCACTCTCACACTTCTGTTATGCCAAATAAAAGAATGATTTGTACAACTTTCATGGATGAATGCAGCACAAGTTTGTTTCCTTGTACCACTTGCATAATTACGTGCCTGAAGTAGTTGCTTTTTTATCTCCACAGTTCTATTATTATTTCTGCAATCATTTCTCTTGTCATCCGTCCAAATCTTATTTAATCCAGCAAAATGGCACTTCCATTTCTGATTATTGGCTTCGAGGATATAAAGTATGCATAGTACTTTTTCCTGAATGTGCTTCTCTATAAACTCTCTACGCTTACAAATGTATACTGCTTTTATGCATCATTTTACAGAACTTTTAGGTTGTTCTGTTACAAGCAATGTAACTCTTTCCAAGCCCCTTCTAGTTACTGCAATGGCACAAAGAGAACTCCAGTCCATTCGTGCTTGCAAGAGAATGTTACAAAGTACTTTGACTTTATAATTGTTGGAAGTGGTGTTGCCGGATTGAGGTATGCTCTTGAAGTTTCAAAACATGGATCTGTTGCTATAATTACCAAAGCCGAGCCTCATGAATGCAACACAAATTATGCACAAGGTGGGGTTAGTGCTGTATTGTGCCCTTCAGATTCTGTAGAGAGTCATATGCATGACACAATTGTTGCAGGAGGTTACTTGTGCGATGAAGAAACAGTAAGGGTAAGCTCCTATTGGCGATGCTTGTAGATCAGCCATATTCTACATTCTGTAAGTAGTGTGATCTGTGCAAGATGATTACGTGGACCTTGTTTTATATTGTATAGAAATTTATCATGATTACTATAATATCCTTTTTATATATTGTGATAAAGAAGGATTTTGTATTCTACTAGAACAAGTTAGAAAGAACTACATCTATGAATTGGAATTTGGATGATAAAAATATGGTGAACTGGTTGTAGGGATATCAACTGATTAATCAAGTTAGAATAACTTTAAAATAAGATAATGGATAAAATCATTTTAGAATTGAATGTTTTAAACCCAAGGTGTTGCATACCTTTGTCATCACTAGTTGGATGGAAGATTCTTATTTAGGAGGCTGAAGTTTCCTGGATGCAACCTTCACAGTAGGTTGTCCCTATCAAAAAGTCACTTGCTGAGCTAGAATCAGTTAGGCTGCTAAGCTTGTTTGGATTCTTGAAAAGATATTGAGACTAGGTCTGACCAATCCAACATATTACTGTCATAACCATACAAATTCTGATTTTGAAAAAATAATTTTTCGCTCTTTGATTTATTCACGGGCATGTTAACTCTTACCTGCTACAAGCTATTCATATAATAGAGCTTCTCTGCACTTTCCTGACTCAGGTTGTTTGCACAGAAGGTCCAGACAGGATTAAGGAATTAGTGGCAATGGGTGCATCATTTGATCATGGAGAAGATGGCCAGCTTCATCTTGCAAAGGAGGGGGGTCATTCTCATCACAGGATAGTTCATGCTGCTGATATGACCGGCAGAGAGATTGAACGGGCCTTACTAAAAGCTGTGGATGATGATCCTAACATATCCACGTTTGAGCACCATTTTGCCATAGATTTACTGACCTCACAGGTGATTTAGGGCATCGGTTTCTCCTTTTTCTCCATCCAATATTAGCCTTATTCTAACATGAATATTCTCAATTTTATGTTTGCATTCTTTTCTTGTACGCTGCATTGGGAGTTCAGTCATTTATGTCTATGTTCTTGTTTGAAAGTTAAAATAGATAAAATCAAGAAACTAAGGCTTCGTTTGGGACGGATTTTTTACTGCTTCTTAAAACAACTTTCTAGTAAAAAATAAAAAATTTTGTACTAGAAAGTTGCTTTAAGAAGCAGTGCAGTAAGAAAACTGTCCCAAATGAAATCTAAATCTACAAATCCTGAAGTTCCGAGAAGCAGTCAAAATTCTCACAAGAAACTTGAGTTGAAAATTGATTGGACAAAACTATTTCTTTAGTATTGCCTCCATGCAGATGGTTAGATTTATTTAGCTTCTGCACATGGCTTTATTTTCAATTAGTTCCATGTTTTTGTTTCAGACGAAACATTATTTGATCAAGAAAACCATGCATGCATCATATCTTATCATTTTTTTGCTTGCAACCTTCTACCCGTTCAACTGCTAAGCTATGTTTTCAGAATGGCATGTTTGACATTCTATGTGTTTCTAAATTCTAGAGTTTTGAATGACACTATCTATTTCAAATATATGCAATTATTGGGGCACTAGATATCAACCTATACCAATTCTGATTCCATTCTAGTTCCTAAGAAGACCCAAAAGCCATGACCAGCATGGTTGTTAGTCCAAACACTTGGATTTCCAAGTGTTTCTCACCAAAATCAAATAGATCCAAGATGAAAACTGCTGTCCACAGCAGTAAAACAGCCAAAAACAGGAGAAATCTGAGAGAAAACTGAGAAAACAACTTGTATTTTACTAGTAGGCGCAAGGAAAATAGCAAAGATACAAGGATCAGCAGTAGGAGCATTTAGATCTTACAAACTTGCCTTCATAAGAAGTATTAGTTTTTTTTTTTTTTTTCTGTTTTCTTAGGGTAAAGGTTGCTCTAAATTTAATGCAAATTATTAACTGGGAATCTCCTCTGTTATCTGGGGAATAAATTTGCAGGATAATGAAGAAATATACTGTCATGGCGTGGATACTTTAAACACAGAAATACAACAGGTCAAGTGTCTGTCATGAACCATAGATTTTATTAACCTTTTTTTTTCTGTAATTTACATCTGTTTGAAATTAGATTTCAGATTTCAGATTTCAGCAATCATCATAATCTTATATTTTGAAATATTTAGATAGCACGCTTCATAGGAAAAGTGACATTGCTTGCATCCGGAGGAGCTGGACACATTTACCCCTTGACCACAAATCCGCTGGTAATTTATGCTTCTTTTCATTGTCATTAATGCTACGCTATGTATGTCAGGAGAATTATTTTG
The DNA here is from genome assembly GCF_001605985.2 of Dendrobium catenatum. Taxonomy (NCBI): domain Eukaryota; kingdom Viridiplantae; phylum Streptophyta; class Magnoliopsida; order Asparagales; family Orchidaceae; genus Dendrobium; species Dendrobium catenatum. Next base: position 652,107 of record NW_021319303.1, on the reverse strand, counting down.
TGCGGACACCAGACGGGAGAACCATCCGGTTTACGCTCAGGTACCGAGTACCAAGTACCGCTCGGTATAAGCTCGATACCGGACATTGCACATTTCATCGGGATCTGGATTTCGCACAGAATAATTTTTCATATGTCAGAGACATAATTTGTGAGGTCGTGCCGAGAATAAACAATTCTCTATCCAATGATAAAAACTTCAGAAGTGAGTACTTTTCTAATGATCATATTACCTTCTGCACACTTATAGGTTACTACAGGAGATGGGATTGCTATGGCACATCGTGCTCAAGCTGTGATTTCTAATATGGAGTAAGTGTAATACTCCTTTTGTGCTCATCTTTTGTATAATGATTAGTATTCAACATCTGAATCATTTTTCAAACTCATCAAGATTTGTGCAGTTCCATCCAACAGCTTTGGCAGATGAAGGCCTTCCAATGAAACCAATGAAGAAGAGGGATAATGCTTTTCTAATCACAGAAGCAGTCAGAGGAGATGGAGGCATTCTCTACAACAAGTCCATGAAAAGATTCATGCCTTTGTATGATGAACGAGCTGAACTGGCCCCAAGAGATGTTGTGGCCAGAAGCATAGATGACCAGCTAAAGAAACGGGGTGAAAAGTATGTGTTCCTTGATATAAGCCATAAGTCACGGCAACAAATTCTTTCACACTTCCCTAACATTGCTGCAGAGTGCCTCAAATATGGGCTTGACATAACCTCCATGCCCATCCCTGTCGTTCCTGCAGCACATTACATGTGCGGTGGCGTGCTTGCTGGGCTTCATGGGCAGACTAACATAAAGGGCTTGTATGTAGCCGGTGAGGTTGCCTGCACTGGCTTACACGGCGCAAACCGGCTTGCGAGCAACTCGTTGCTTGAAGCACTTGTCTTTGCAAGAAGAGCAGTCCAGCCTTCAGTAGAGCATATGGCGCACCCGACCGTTAACACAAAGCATTTAGACATTTGGCCCCATCCAGTTCTCTCAGAATCCCTTAAGGATTGCATTGTTGAGGATATAAAATTGAGGACTAGACAGATCCGAGGAGAGTTGCAATCAGTCATGTGGGAGTATGTTGGTATAGTACGGTCGACGAACCGTCTGAAGAATGCAGAGTGGAGAATTGCAGACTTGGAGCTCCAATGGGAGGAATTCCTGTTTCGGAGAGGGTGGAAGCCAATGATGATCAATTCTGAAGCTTGCGAGATGAGGAATCTCTTCTGTTGTGCTAAGTTGGTCGTGAGAAGTGCGCTTGCAAGGCATGAAAGCAGAGGCTTGCATTTTACGGAGGATTTTCCATATGTGGAGGAGAGTAAGAGGAAGCCAACGATCATATTTCCAACTTCTGCTGCAAAGCTCACCTGGAGCTCGCGGCAAGTTCATAAGCAATTGCAGTGCTAAGAATTGCTGGTTCCTTTTTACACATTGAAGTCCTGCACAAGCTTGCTGTTGGGTATTCAATTGAAGCTACTACTGTAGAAGCATGGAGGTAAGGAAACACTGCTTTTACAAGTTTGGTTGTGATTGCAGGATCCATTATGTTGCAACTGTACATTTTTTTTTTTAAATTCAGAACTATGGAAATATATGATTTTTATTTTTATTTCTTCTTCGGTTGATGGAATGATCATATCTTTGGTGAATTATTCATATTTCTTAAAAATCTGTAACTTTTAGTGGATTGGTCTGAGGTGGTTAGATTTTACGGTGGTAAGAATCTGTTTGTTTGTGGATTAGATTTATGTAGCTGAAATTCTGGATTGTTGCCAGGAAGGAGAAAGATAATGAAGTCGAAACTTTTTTTTTTTTTTTGATAATAGGAGGTGTTGATTCTTGTTTGGATCATAAAAATAATATATATAGATAATACTAATCTAATCTCCCCAATTAGGGGTGCAAACGAGTCAAGTCGAGCTCGAACTAGGAGGTGTTCGAGTCGAGCTCAACTGCCAAATACCAAACCCGAGCTCGAAAGATGAGCTCGAGCTGGACTCGTCTCATGAAACGAGTCGAGACGAGCGGCTCGTCGAGCTCCTTCCCAACTTCCGTCCGCAAATACTGCTCGTTGTCCCGAGCTACGTCGACCTCCGTCAACTTTCGACCCTTCGTCGAAGCTGCAAGCTCGTCCTCCCAAGCTGCGAGTTCCGAGCTCTGTCGTCCGTCGTCCAGTTGAGCTCCATCAAAGCCCACTCCTGCCTGCGAATCCCGCTCCCGCTAAACCCTGCTCTCGCCTGCAAATCCCGCTCTTGCCTGCATCTTCTTTTCTTACATGAGCTACTCGACGAGCTCTCAAGTCGAGCAGCGGAGTGTTCGAACTCAGGCTCATTAAACCTTTGAGCTCGAAATTGTGTTCAAGGTCGATAAGCTCGACTCAGCAAGCCCGTTAACGAGTTGAGCTCGAGCCGGCTCACAAGCTGGCTTGACTCGGTTGCACCCTATCCCCAATACCGTGACCTGGGAGGTCGTAGCTGCTACTGAACAAATAAAAGAAATGGAATTGGGCAGGGGTAACTGTTTACCTCCTCATGTTCTGGAAATTCTGCTCATATTCTCGTGTATATCCAGCTCAATTAACGGAGCAGTACTACTGAGTACCGAGCAATACTATTGAGTACCGAGCAGTACCGAGCTCGGTATTGAGCAATACCGAGCTCGGTATTGAGCAATACCGAGCTCGGTACTGCTTGGTACTGCTCAGTGCCGAATAGGAGGTGATGTAGCACATTTTCATTAGGCTCCGAACATGTCCGGTGTCCGAACCCAATAATTTGCCCGGCATAAGGGGGATCCACCCCAGGATGCCAGAGAATGTCTCTCACCGTCTCATGACAAAGGAGAGCTCATAGGTGAAAAACAATGTTTGCTTGTCCTTCAACGCCATGGCCACAGTGGTTGGTTCACATTGGATATTGGTAGGGTATTTCTCGTTCATCTTGAGATTCTTAATCAACTCAGTGTCATGCTGGAAGATGCACGGGATGACCTCGAACCCGACGACCATATATCCCGGTGCATCTGAGACAGCGCCAGAGGCAATGGCGGAGGTTACCGAGGCAGCGGCGCAGTGGCAGGCTCCTCGTATTTGTGGGCCAGGATGTCCAGGATGGTAAACTTGAGGTTGTTAAAGGCTTAAAGCCGATCATTGCGCGACTCGACTCAAATGCAAGCACCGCCGCACCGGGCAGACTCGACACAGTCATTGCAGAGGGCAGACTCAACACGAAATCTTAAGTCACTCGGGTCATTTCTGAATTTTCGGGTCAACTCAAATTCGAATCCAAATCTGATCCGTTTTGGATCCAGGTTGATCCTTACCGGAATTTTTTGAATTGGATTCGGATTGAATTTTCGGGTCTGAGTCATGTATTGACACCTCTCCACTCCCACGATCTACGTCCTGCTTCTGTCGTCTGTCCTCGGTTAATAAAAGAAAGGCGGGAAGAAGCCTTCGACTTGATTCGGCGCACAGAAATCTCCCGAACTCCCGCTCACAAGCTTCCACACTCGATTCCTCCTCCCTGCTGAAGCCGAAGCCGCTCGACCCGACGCCTGGATCTCCCGCACTCCACGCCAATCTTCCGACCTGTAGCCCGCAGTGTTCGAGCTTCCCCCACACCCATTCGCACAGCCACCTAATACCCGTTCGTCTCCGGCCACAGATCCCCCATCGAGCTAATATTCCGATCCCTCTACCCTTCCTGTTTGAACTCTCAGCACCCAACCCGCTTCCTGTAACCGAACCCGACGAGCTGCTCCCTCCCGACTCGCGAGACCCCAGTTCCCACCTCTCTGGTTGATCGGACACCCAACCTCCAAAACCGGAACCTCCCACTCTCTTCACTGTGTTCGTCAACCTCACGCAGGCACTCCAGTCCCGATCTCTCTCACGCATAGAAGACGACGTCCACATCCCTCTTGATCCGACTTCTTCCTTCACTCTTTGACTTCACTCGATTCCTCCTCCCTTGCATTTACAATCTCCACCTCTCAGCCAAGCCAATCCGAGAATCTCCCGCGAGCTCCTTCCCTAACGAATTCCAAAACCCCACTCAGCCAATGGAACTTTTATTTGGTCCGGTCAGCTGACCTAGCTATATGCTCGTACGCTAGTAAAATAGTGCCACGTGTTCTCACTATTTACCACGCGGCCCGACAACCCCGACCCGGAACGGAGACAGGATTGCTATGTTCGTGTGTTGCTATGTATTGCTCGGTATTTGCTCGTATTGATCGATTTTGCTCGGCAATAACGAGAAATATCATTCTGTGAAAACCAATACCCAGCAATACCGAGAAATACCGAGCAATACCGAGAAATACCGAGTTTTTCTCGGTATTGCTCAGTATTGGTCTTCACAGAGCGATATTTTTCATTATTGCCAAGCAATACCGAGCAATACGTGAACATAGCAATCCCGGGTCAAGTCGTCGGGCCGCGCGGTATTGAGTAAGACCACGTGGTGACATGTTATTGACGTCCGAACGTAGAGCTACGTCAGGTCACCTGACCTAATAATTGTTCTCAATAATCTCTCTCTCTCTGTCTCTCTCTCTCTCCATTAAATTTTTATCAATATTAATAATATTTATTATTATTATTATTATTATATTAAAAATGAGAGAAAAAGGCAAAAAGAAAAAAAAAGAAAAAAATAAAAAATGTAAAGAAAAATAAAAAAGAAAATTTGCGTATCGATTTTTGTGTCCTTCACACTGACATCGCCATCATCTACCTCAACACCGTCATTAACTCGTCTGAAGGTATAATGTTCTTAATCTTTCCCTCGACGCTTGTAGCACGGTGAGAAACCAATTATTTGTGCTTTTCTTAATATGGTACCTCAACACCGTCATTAACTCGTCGAAAGGTATAATGTTTTTAACCTTTCTCTCGGCGCTTGCAGCACGGTGAGCAACCAATTATGTGCACTTTTTTTAACATGGTGAGAGGGAACTCGTTACAGTGAGGTAGGTGAGTCTTGTGCATGCTTTTATTAGCATGAGAGGGCTTTTAAGTACTCATGTACATGCTTTAATGCCTGCAGGAAAAGTATTGTGTATTTTTAAACATGTACTACTGAATACCCATACAAGCCTTTCTTGACGTGGTGGGATTGAAGATTACGGCCGTGGTGTCACCCGACATTGATCATGCACATCTTTTTTTGATGTGGTGGGAAAGTTAAGACTCAAAATTTTCCTAAAAGGAGAGACGCCGGAAGGCTGCCAAAATTTTAAGTAAAGATGAGACCTAATTTAAATAAAAACATATGAGACTTAAATGAACTAGAGGGAACCAAACTTGTAATCAAAGTCGCAGGGAACTAAACCTAATAATTAAAATTGAGGTGCAACTTGTAAGATAATAAAAAAATTTAGTCGAAATGAGCATTCATGGTGGACATAAACTTGGGTACAAATTGTCTATGAGTGATAATGAATGAAATTGAAAGAAACATATAACCTGATTGCAAATAGCGAAATAAAACCCTTTAATATATGCTGCAACTTATCCATAAACAACATCAGCTGGTTTACAATAACCATATCAATCATACCTATGAATGAGGAGAAATAAATGCAATGAATGTGACGGTTTCCTCATGACTAGAACGTGGAAGATATGCAGCAAGTGTAAAATTCTCCCTGCAGTCGATATCAACGCACAAACGAACACATTAAAATCCCACAAGCAATGGAAATTGACATGCAATCAACTCACCAATAGAATATGTCTGGTTGCCCATGGCTCATGTAAATCAATTGCGAACGAATATGCTAACCCGGCCGCAAGCAATAATGATCAACATGTAATGATTACAAAGACACCATCATAGTCAACGTCAAGTGAGTACCTAATAAATGCATAAGATCCCTGCAGGTGAAGGAAGTTGATATGCAATATTGCAATGGATGTAATGGCTTGCTCGAGCTGAAGTGTAGTTCCCATGCAACTAGTAACATTGTGTTTATTCTGCTAGCCATGTACCGTATTTGTAGATGATTGTTTTGAGGAAAAGAAAGAAAATATAGATGTTTTGTTCTGCTGCATTTGGTGACTTATAGTAGCTCTGTTGTTCTGTGTTTGTGTGTCTGTTGAGTTAATTATTTTGGAAGATTCAGTTCAGAACCAAATTCCAAAGCCAGATCCTGGATTAGAAAGTTTCTGTCGCGATCCGGCTCGGGCGGGATCCGTCCCCGTCGGGTCGGGTCGTGACAATATCGTCCATAAGCAAAGACCAATAACCTGTACATATGACATATTATCCACAAGGACCAATAAACTTCAACAAATACGAGCATCTATGAGCCATTGTAGAAGGCCAGTCATGTAAACCACATGATATTTACAAGAAAATGCAAACACCTACAACACAATAGAGTTACCATGAGTATGAGCTCCGCCCATGAATCACTGTAGGAGATTAGCCGCATGTATACGACAATTTGCTTACAAGTTGAAGCAATAGGGCTATAACGAAGCTGAAAATCACTCATTTGTAAAGACAAGCTGTCACCCCAGATAAATCATCTTGCTTGCAAATGACATATGGAAGACTCCTGATGTGACGTGCAGCTCATTTATAAGCTGAAGTACACTCCTGCATGTTGAATATTGAAGAAAATGACAGTGATGTGTAGAAGATTAAACGAGCTAAACTGCACTGTCAATTCACAGCAAATGAAACCCAGTGCACTACTAAATAATGCCATCGGATCTACAAATGTATACAAAAGGATAGAAAGCATTTCTCAAGCTTCAAATAAAGTTTTACACAAACTATAATGATAATAACTTAACACAAATAATTATATTTAAATGCTCCCCTCATGCATTAAAATATGATTACCCGAATGGGCCTCGACGAGCGTGATATATGCACATACATGACATCTGTTGATGCTAAGCAGATTATGAAACAAACCTAAGTTCGAGCCCGATCCTTATATATGAATAGATAGGAGTTGACATGGCTCGATCTATCAAGCAAATATATATGATCGCAACATCGATCGAGATATTTATTTTATACATTCATATTAGGCTTTCAAGGTCTATAACAAAAAAAAATACTAACAATGGCATAAAGCCTACAACGAACTCGATCCTTTGTAGGTAAGTAGACAAAGTCGACAAGGTTCAACCAAGAAAATGAAACTACTCATGAAAACTCTAATGATGGTCGTGTTGACATAAAATCTCGACCAAAGAGGACTCCAAATATTTTAAAATGCCTCTCAAATTCTCATAAAAATTCAAAACTAAAAAATCATCAAAACCTAAATATTTAAAATTAAAATAAAATTACCATTAAATTACAGTCATGGTTAGAGCTCGTATGTTTTCCAACAGTGTTAAATCATTGAGCAAGGAATCAAGGATATGACCGATAGGGCATAAAGCCCCTCTTTTAGCTAAGGTGAATTTAAATTTATCCCCTTAAGCAAATATTCACCTCATGTCTACAAGATACCATTGGACAAAGCAACACACATGGCTACCGACAATAATCCTTCTGTCAGATTGGGTCAACTACATCTTCTGACTAAGTAGACCATAGACCATGATGACCCAGGATGATGGAACCATATTATCTTTATCAGGTCTATCATCATCCCTCCACCATCCGCTTTAAGTGCAAGGTGATAATTTCTAATTTTAAATATTAAATTTTCAAATACTAAAACATGTTGCTACTTTATGCCAGATATTATGTATCTGTTTAATGACTAACCTCAATCAAAAGCTCAATCTCTCTATCATGAAGGATAATTAACTATCCGGGCTTGCACTTATAGTAAACTTGAACTCAAATCATAAAGCTCTCGCGAAATGAGGGAGAAAGATAGTGTCTTATTCAAAATCCAATTTGTCTTCTAAAAATTTGCCTCAGAACTTAAGCGTTAAAACTCTCCACCATGACCCGAAAAAGAAAAAAAGGGCCACTAAGAGGTCAGGGCATGAATTTTCGAAGTCCATAGTAACTGCAAAAGGAATAAAAATAGAGAAAGAAAATTAATGAAGAAAAGAAAAATGAAAGAAGGGAAGAAAAGCTAAGGTAAAGAATTTCGAATCAATTTCGATGTGGGTTATATAAATTAGAAGATTTGAATGAGAGAAAAGAATTTTAAGGTAATAGTGCTATTTTAGTAATTTTTAGTTTAAGTGAATCACTGAGTTTTCTATGTTTGGGTTGAGATGGTGGTGGCATAGGCTTCAATCTTATAGTGGGATAGTGGAAAATATCAAGCCAGGCTTCATTAGCCAAAACTATATCAAGCTTTTAATAGATAAAATTGTCAGCTCTGTTGTTAAATCAAGTGTAATTAAGCTCAATAGAGACCAAATTTTTTATATAAATATAAAAAATTATGTTGTTGAGACTTGAGCAACTCAAATCCCTAAATATTTAGTATAAGAATTTTTTTAAAAAAACAATGAGGAAATTATCCCAAATAAAACATAAATATTCACAAATTTAGCTGCAATCTCACTAAAATATAAAAACTAGGTCTAAAAATTATGTCAACAGTGAAATAACCGATATAACTGAAGCAAAGCCTTCTACACTTTTAGGTGAGGCCGCCAATACAAGAAAATAGATGCTTCAAGAATTATACACTACAAATCACAACGCAAATGCTTGAAGAAAGCAAGCTAAGCTTTTAAAGATGGAGACCTGCGAGTAGCAATCGACCTGGGAAAACACCATCGAGGTTGCTGCTGCTGGCTTGGCTTGTAAAATAGGAAGAAGGACGGGTCCTCCTCAAAAGACTCTCTGTACATTTCAAGTGTTGGGACGATCTCTTCAAAGTGCGGCCTTTTATTAGGATTGGTGTCCCAGCATTGTTTTATGAGATGTTTCAACGCCATGGGACAACAGGGGGGCAGAGGCGGCCTGATATTCTGGAAGAAAGAAAAAGTGGATAAATTGCCTTTAGGAAACAAGGAGAGAGAGATTCTAATAAAGAAAAGTAAGCTGTCATTAGAGATAAATAGTTCTATGGGCGACATCAATTTGAGAGATTATTCTATGCAGAAGCGTCCGAAAATCAATCCGGACGCGCCACGTCACCCAATGCACAGTACATTAGGTGACATGGCGCGTCCGGATTGGCCTCCGGGCGCATCCGAACACCACACGTAATAATTTTTCCATCAATTCACTTTAATTTTCTTGTAGCTTACCATAGAAAAATGTTTCATGTAAATAAACAAAGGGGTATTTACATAGATATCAATGTTATTTATATATCTAATGCCCAAAATTTTAATATTATATTCCTATCACTCATATAAAATTTTAATATCAAATATATTACTCATCTGTTTCATTCTTACCACCCATACTAACTTATAAATTTTAATATTTCATTTCATGCACACTCATTTGTTCTATAGGTGGTAGGCATGTAATATTAAAGTTTTAGATGTTAGATATGTAAATAGCATAAAATAAAGTGGTATGTATGTAAATCCCATAAACAAAACTACGAATATAGTAAGTTTTGCGGCATCATGATTAGAGGCGTTGGTTTTCACCTTGCTAATTTCTAACGATTGTGATTAAATTCACTCAATGTTTTTGAAAAAAAAAACTTAGTTACAATCTAGAAGCCAGTGATACTGCTATCATAACAAGCGAGATGGGAAAAATAAGACTTATGCAAGAAGCCGCTATGAAAAGATGAAAGCAACTAATAATGTACCATAACAAGATAAGTTTATTTATTTGCCTCAAATCATTAGCTACCTAATCAGACGTTTAATCATCTGAGCATTCCAGAATCTGATTTATAAGCAGTTCGGTATTAATCTTTTAAACATGAGAATATTGGTGGACACCGGACGCAGCTCTGTATCTGGAGACAAATCAGAGCACACTACATCACCCGGTACACAGCGGATATATAGCCACGGTACACAGCAAGACAACGGGTACACAACAAGGAAGTGACGTGGCATGTTCTGATTTGCCTCCGGATGATGCCCGTACAAAATAATTGATCCAAGATTACAGCAAGTTTTTGAAAGGAAGTTGATAGGGAGCCGGAGAAAGTTACAGCCGCAGCAGCAGCAGGGCTGGCATTTCTTCCACCAAGGAGATCACAAGACACCACCATGGAGCAGGGATTTCCAAGTGGCAATAAAGTAGATCGGGTCAGCTGTTGGGTGAGGAAGAAATGAGTGAAAAAAAGTTCTCTAATAGTTGGTTAGAGATTGTTTTGGTGAGAACACTCGCTGTGTGTGGCTAGTAGAGTGTAGTGGGGATAGTAGAACACAAAGTTAGTATGAGAATTGTATAGGGTATAAAAATTCTGCTATCATTAATACATTTCTCTATTCATCTTCTCTCTTATATGGCATCGCCAGCGCCTAGAATTATCGGAAAGTGACCTAACATTTATTGCTCTCATTGAACCTCCCACTGGGTGCAATGTCATCCTATCATATGGCTAAGGGAAGTGTGGAGCCATCATTGTTTTCTTAATGGATACACTTTTTTTCTTGGAGGGCATGAATTGAATGTTTATTATGAAATACAAACATATAAAATTATTGGGATATATTAATATATCAATTATATATAATGATACAAAAAAACTAGGGGGGCTTGTGCCCCCACTTGCCCTCCTAAATGATTATGTTTATTCATTGGGCCTCTGTCTTCTTCCTTGGTGTAAATGGCAACACCTCTAGTGCCAGGGGAGATAGAACATTGTGCTTGCAAAAATTAAGAATAAGTTCATAACGTTTTTAGTTCTCCTAGGTATTATAGAGCCTATCAATGGGTACCGAGATCGCCGAAATTTGCTCGCCGCCAATTGGCCTCTACAAAAAGGTGCAAAGCAAGAAGTATCTAATCTCAGGAACATCGTGCAAAGCCCTCTTTCTACCGAAAACTATTCGTTATGGCATTCTCAGATCTCCAAGACCTGTCGTGCTAATGGGTTTGAATCATTGCTTGATCCCAATTCTCCCATTCCTAAAAAGCTTCTACAACAAACCGATGGTACTACCGTTCCTAACTCTAGTTATGCCCAATAGATTCTTACTGATCAAAACTTAGCGGCAGCAATATGTTCTACCATATCTGCCTCTATTCTTCCAATACATTGTAAATCTCGAATCTACTTCGGCTATTTGGACCACCCTTGAAGCTCGTTTTCAATCCATGAATAGATCCAAAGTTATTCAACTCAAGAATGAACTTCACCACATTTCACTCAAGAATTTAACTATGATTCAATATCTAACTGAAATCAAATCTCTTGTGGATCAAATAGTTGTCGTAGGCTCAAATATTGACACTGAGGACATAATTCTTTACATTCTTAATGGGCTTCCTAATGCCTATCAATCTTTCAAAACATCCATAAGAACTATGATTCACCCCCTTAGTCTTGATCAACTTTACTCATTACTCATAAGTGAAGAAATTCACATCGCCTCAGACGCCGCTCGTCTTGCTCCGGCTGAAGATCCCCATATAGCATTGTTCTCTAATCGCGGTCGTGGTCGCAGGACTAAAGGCCGATCTTATGCCTATGGCAATTCTAACAAAGATTTTCCACCTACGACACCAACCATCTGCCAAATCTGTTTAAAGAAAGGGCATGCTGCATCTGATTGTTGGCACAGATTGAACCCACAATATGTGCCAAGATCTGCCAAACCTTCGAACAAAGCTCTTGTTATGGGTTCTTCTTCAACGTACACGGACTGGTATCTTGATTCGGGAGCTTCATCTCGCATGACTAGATCCTTGGATAATCTTTCCATTTCCACTCCTTACAGCAGCTCTGACAGCATCACCATCGGCGACGGGAGTTCGGTTAGCACAGCAAATTCCGGCAATGGATTGCTACTAACTCCCTCTCGTAAACTCAATCTTTCTCATATTCTTCATACACCTTCTCTTCAATACAACTTCTTATCGATTTCTCAACTAACCAAGGATAATAATATCTCTATCATATTTGATCCCTCTGGTTTCTTTTTTAAGGATCTGACGACTCATCAAGTCATTCTTATGTCATTCTTCGAGGACCATGTTATAACGGATTATATCCCATTCGGACTCATGCATCTTCGTCTACTCACCAAGCGCTCCACGCTTCCAAAACTCGCCTCATTCCTTGGCACGATAGATTGGGCCATCCTAATAAGAGAATTCTTACCAGCATTGCTTCTTGTAATTCTCATCTCCATATAGATACGCATAATCTGCCCTGTCATTCTTGTAATAAATCTAAGAGTCATAAACTCGTGTTTGAAACATCCGATAATAGAAAATAGTCTATTATTGCTTTAATTCACTCTACTGTTTGGGGTCCAGCTCCTACGGCCTCTAATACTGGATATCTCTATTATGTTATATTTGTTGACGACTACTCGCGCTTTACATGATTGTTTCCTATGCATCACAAATCTGAAGTTTTTAGCATCTTTATTACTTTTAAAGCTAACATTGAGAAATACACATCTCATAAAATAAAATGCTTACGCACCGACAGAGGAGGTGAATATCTTAGCCAATCGTTCGTTCAATTTCTTCAAAGGCATGGGGTCTCTCACCAGATCTCGTGTCCGTATACACCATAACAAAACGGCGTAGCTGAAAAAAAAAAAAACATCGACATATCATTGAAACAACAAGGACCCTTCTCCATACGGCTTCAGCTCCGTACACACACTGGCCTGATGTTGTCCTAACGTCGGTATATCTCATAAATAGAATGCCCTCTATAAATACCAATAACACATCTCCGTTTGAACTCCTACACAACATCAAACCTGAGTACAGTCACCTACGCACGTTCGGCTGTGCATGCTTTCCCCTCACTCCGGCTCCTTTCCGTCACAAGCTTCAACCAAAGGCTCAATCATGTGTTCTTTTAGGATATTCGGACACATACAAGGGATATAAATGCCTAGATCTGACCACTAACAAAATTGTTCTATCTCGTCGTGTTACCTTTGACGAAACTTCATTTCCCTTTGCTACTCAAACGTCAGCTACAAATTAATCTTCTGAGGCTTTATCAATATTCTTTCTCACGCCTACATCTGTGTCACAGCTTTTTAAGTCTAATGTTCCAACTCAAAACCAATCCTCCGAGCAATCCTCACAAGCTTCCCATCCCGGTTCCAATACGTCTCTTCCTAATCCTGTTATAACTCAGCCTCCAATTCAAAATCCTACCACATCTAACTCCCAGCTCTCGGTTCATCCGATGATCACTAGGAAAAAAATGGGGTCTCTTAAACCTCGCATACGTCTAAATCTAATTCATCATCAGTCCTCTCAAGAACTTCAATTAGATCCTACTACATACAAGGAAGCTAGCAAATACTCAGAATGGAGACAAGCCATGGCCTCTGAATTTTTTGCATTACAAAAACAAGGCACATGGAGTTTTGTTCCCCCGCCTCCTAACTCTTCTGTGTTGGGCTATAAACGGACGTACCATATTAAATTCAATGCAAATGGATTTGTAGCAAAATATAAAGCCAGGCTCATAACACAGGGCAACCATCAAAAATATGGTTTGGATTACACTGAGACTTTCAATCCAGTTGCTAAACTACCTACAATCCGTATACTTCTTGCCATAGCTCTGCACAATAATTGGCAGGTTCAACAACTTGACGTGGCAAACGCTTTTCTCCATGGAACTTTATCAGAAACTATGTATATGTTACAATGAAAAGGATTTGAAGACTCCACCAATCCCTCACAGCGGACATCATTTGGCTTAGACGTATTCTTACAAATTTTGGTGTAATCCAAGATCAGCCGACAGATCTCTACTGCGACAACACTTATGCAATAGCACTGCCAAACAATACGGTGTTTCATGCTCGTACGAAACACATTGAAATAGACCATCGGTTTGTTCGTGATCACATTCAACAACAAAACATCAGACTACTTCCTATTAGCACAATTGACCAAGTGGCGAATATCCTTACCAAATCTCTCTCCACACCGAGGTTTCATCAGCTCAAACTCAAACAGAATGTCATTCAAGACCCATCAGTTTGCAGGGGCATATTAGAACACAATAATAAACTCATTAAATTATAAAAATGTGTTGCGTTATATGTTGCAGCCAATGTAGCAATTGTAGTATGTTTCTATAAATAGTAAGGTGTCCGCCTGTAATGGACATAAAGTAATAATACTCTTCTCTGTCTTTCTCCTTCTTTCTCTCCATCGTGTTTTGTTCTTGTTTCTTGGTTGTACCGTGAGTTTCTACAGTACTAACATCAAAATATGAAGTCATATATTAATATCATAACCTATTAGCATATTAAGAAGTAAAATATGTTTCTTGGTTGGCCCGATTCTTGCCTCAAGGCCAAGAACGTTGTTATGGTATCATAGCCCATTTTCTTAACAGCTCTTACCTAATCTTTATGGTATAACAAGACTCCGTTGCATCCCACCTGACGGCCTCAAGTCTCTCAGAATCTCTCGCTCAATTTGTAATTCCTGCTCCTCTCAAATTTCTCATATCCAACATCAAGAATCGGGTATGCATGAGGAGGAAGAAGAAAGAACAGAGGGATAGAAGAGATGAATTCTATTATTATCCAAAACGTTGGTATAGAGAGTAATATATAGAGCTGAGCTGCAACATGCGTTTAACAAGAAAGGACATCTTGATTTAGAGCAGTATTGTTGACAGGTCAGCACTGTTGAGTGCTGACGTGTACGAGTGCGCTGACAATCATAAGACTACCAAAAAATAAGCAAATGAATAAATAAACTGCCCTTTGATGAAGATATGCATTACTCCATTAAACTGATGAAACAATTATCCAACACAAAGAAGCACTCCAAGCAATCGCCGAGACTCTATGCAAAATCACCATTTAATTAAAAATGCTAGAAACAAAGAGAAAAAAAAAGATCGAGAAATGAAAGGAAAACATCAGCCTAATGACACAACTGCAATACTAAGGAATATGAACAAATTATTGGAGGAAATCCAATCAGCTTGCCACTCCATCCCCATTTTGTCAGAGGTATAAACCTGAAACAGGGATCCCACAAAGTCGCACAAATTTATAGATTTCATAAATATTCAAATGGGAAAAATCAACTCTTACATCCTTCCACATGGATGGGCCAACGAAGGAATGACTTCATTGGGAGGAAAAAACTAAAGGGCTAATGAATTGGAAAGTATTTCTCGTAGCTCTACATGTTCATTTCAAACCCTCCAAATGCCACAATATGTGTGAAGAATTATCAATGCCCGTGCTAACACCTTCTGTCTCCAAATATTAATCATAATTCGAGTAACTTGCCAATCAGGTGATATTATAGATTGATTAAAAAAGGAAATGGAGTAGACTTTAAAAAACGTATTAAGATCATACTTTAGGACCACATGAGATATTTATTTAAGATTTGCATAGTTATTGAGGATGTTACAATTGTTTGGATATCTAATATTTTCAATGTAATTTTGAAGATAAAGAGGATGTTAAATAATTGAAGAAAAATTATTTTTGTGTAAATATTCAACAAAAAAAAGATATATAAGATTATAGCAATAATAAAAAAATCATGAGTCATAAAATAAAATTATGAGATAGAAAAATATAATATAGGCTTTGAAAAATTATGTCAATTTTAGAGGACTAATTTGATTTTATGCCAAGAAAATCTACTATAGAAATATTTCTTATATAAAGACAAATAACTAGAGCACAGAAAAAATATTTGCATGATTTTCACTAACCTTATAAAATCATGTGATCAAGTAAGTAACTTAAGAATTGATTTGCCACACATTTAGGAAGAAAGATGTGTCAAAATTATGTTAAAGTTATTAAAGATATATATAATGAAATATTGATTAATATTATAAGTATTTATAACAACAACAGCAAGCCTTTATCCCACTACATGGGGTCGGCTACATGAATCCTTTTTCTCCATTGTGTCCTATAAGATAACAAAAATTTCTAATTAAAATAGGATTGCATCAAAGATCTGCTTTGAGTCTATCTCTTTTCGTATTAGTTATGGAAATAATAAAAAATTATTCAAACTAAGATGCCTTACGTATATTTGCTTTGTAATTGACATATTTCTTGTTGCGTCCTAGAATATTCGTGGCGGTAGAGAAATATATGGTTTAACATCTTAGCATTGTACGAAGATCCAGCACACAAACAGATAAGAGAGGGGGTGAAATATTCATAAGAGACACCAGAGTTTTTAACGTGGAAAACCCCTAAAAAGGGGAAAAAACCACGGGGCCTGGCCCAGTTTGAATGAATCCACTAATATTTGTAGTCGATTACAAATGAGGCTCTTCTTTGGGAGAAGGCCTTGGATTGATGTAGCAAATGTACATCATACAGATTGCATTACATAGTAGGAATTACATATACATGTTTGTCTGGTCTGAAGGACCGTAGTCGGCAGGAGACCGGGGTCAGAAAGACCATTGTTTATTGATGGAGGTCGGAAGGACCATAGTAGGCGACGAAGGCCTGAAGGACCGTAGTCGATAGGAGACTGGGGTCTGAAAGACCGTTGTCTGGTGATGGAGGTCGGATGGACCGTAGTAGGCGACGAAGGCCTGAAGGACCGTAGTCGGTAGGAGACTGGGGTCTGAAAGACCGTTGTCTGGTGATGGAGGTCGGATGGACCGTAGTAGGCGACAGAGGTTAGAAGGACCGTTGTAGTAGGGCGGTACTTTGGTAGAACTCTGGACGTCAGGTAGTGGCCCAGCAGAAGTCCAGGCTTCAGGTGGTGTTCTGGTGGAGCATACGGCCTTTGATGATAATTTGACAAAGACAGGGGCCTCTGGCAAAGGTAAGGGCCCCTGATGAAAACGTCAGACCTGAAAGTCGGGCCTTGAGCAGAACGTTGGGCCTGAATGTCAGGCCTTGAGATGGTGGTGCGGCGAAACTCCGGCGGTGGTCTGGTGAGGCTCCGGCGGTGATCCGGCGAGGTTCAATTCACAAAATCTCTCATGCTAAATTTGATTTGAAGTCTTCAGTAGTCTAGAGTTTGATTTTCCTGAAATGTTAGTTCACACAACCGGAGGTGGTCCGGCGAGGCTCCCGCGGTGGTCTGGCGAGGTTCCGGCGGTGGTCGAGGAGGAGCTTCTTCCTTCTCTTCTTGTTTCGGCCCCCTCTTATGAGAAATGAGGGCTCTATTTATAGATTTTCTGGAGTGGCATGGCCTGTAAATAGGCGTGAGATCAGGGGCGAATAGGGAGTGGTCAAATGGACGGCCGATATTGAATCCTACGATCGTGCACCGTTCATTGGACATTTGAAGGCCTTAGTGATGTCGGAATTCTGTGATCTTGGGCTCGTTGAATTCGTCTCGTCGAGCCCTTCGATTCGAATATAAGCTCGTTAAAATCGGAGTCCGTTTGGTAACTCAAATAGTGGTTTGAACCTTCCAACAGCACTTCAAATCCATGATTTGGACCCATTTGGGCTCGGATTGGGTCGAACTTGGTATCGTTGGGTTCGTATTTCCGAGACGCTCAGTTCGACTATAAGCTTGCTGAAATCGGAGTTCGAGTGCTCTCTGAATTAATTTTTGAAGTTTCCAACTAGCTTTTTGCCTCGAGATTCGTGCCCGATCAAGATAAATTTTTGAGGACATATCATTTCTAATTAGTGATATATCAAATAAAATAAGTAAGATATTGGGAAAAAATGTTTAGATAGGTATCCAGAATTAATATATCAAAGAATGGGTATATAATACGCAAATTCAACAAGTAGGATATCAACAATCATCAATCAATATTATTAGAAGATAAAATAATACCCAAAAGTGATAGATATAAGTATTTTGAATGTATTATATAAAAGAATAAGGATAGGATGATTATACAACTTCAATAATTAAGATGTGCCCAAGATGGTGAAATGCCTTAGGAGAATTATATGATCAGACAGTATCAAGGAGACTTTTTTTTTTTTTTGACAGTATCAGAGACTTGAAGCTAAATGTTATAAAATTACAATTAGGTCGACAATATAGAATGAATTTGAGAGTTAGATAGAAAAGTGAACGTTAAGATGCATGTGTGAATAAATTGTTGATTGATATAGACGTCGCTATAACCCTTCTCTTCCTAATCAATATTTGAATTGATACTATAATACAATTGTATTATGATACCAAATCAATCTATGAATGATGATGTGGAAGACAATGGAACTAACAGGATTTATATGCAACTTAGGGTTTCTTAGAGAACTTTAGATTTTTCAATACAAGAAATCATATAATCAAAGCTATGGATTCTTGAAATAGAGTTTCTAAGATCTCCTTTTCAACGTAACTTTGGAAACCTGCATGGTAAGGATTTTCAAAAGGCATGCAAAAATATATGATTTTCTTTCAGATCAATATAAGAATCAAGCAAGAAAAGATGAGCAACATATTATTAACATACAAAGATGACATCCACCAACCCTAACTAAAGTTCACTTCTTCCAAACCTACTCCCCCCTCCTCACATGTGCACTCAGTTAGAGAAAAAAAAAAAAGACTCAAACCAAGAGAGAGAGAAAGTGAGTTAGTAGTTCACCTAAAGTTGTGTGTGCGAGAGAGAGAATTCACCTTCGAGGTCATGCCCCTTGCTCGTGGATTATCATAAACCTCTTGGATGCATGATATGGAAAAAAAAATGGGTGGTAACCACCGAGGGAGGGTATTTCCCAATATATTGAGGTGGAGAGAGACGGTAAGTTATGAGAGGAAATTTTATCAATAATTCAATTTAAACTTAAATGAAATCGAATTGATCTTGAATTGAATATTTAAAACAGCCTAATGTATGGATTATAAGAAACAATATAAGAAAAAGTGATAAGACATAACATGCTATACAATGGAGATTTGGGGCAATTGTGATTGTCTATAAGAGTAGAACTATTGTAGGAAAATAAAATTTTTGCAAGCTAAAGTGGGTATTATAGACATTTTCCCTTTTGAAAGAGTTGGATATCAATATTCATACAGTACCACACACAAGCATATCTATTTGTAAAAACCTACTTCGTATTCCATTTTTTTTAAAACAGCAAGAAGGTTGGAACAGGATAAAATTGTGTTAACTTGCGTGAAAGCGAAATTGTGAAAAAGTTATAACCCAAATGAGCCCAAAGACATTGTAGTTAACTTGAAAGCTTATTTATATTTCTTTGATAACTTATCAAAAAGTATAGATAATTCCAAGCTAAAACTCATGAAAAGCCATGAATTTCGATCCAAAAATCCCATCCTCGGATGGTGAATGAAATATTTATTCTCAGTTTAATTTATGGAGTTGGATTTAGACTTCTTCAATGCTTGATTATTCCTTCATTTTTGTCCTCCATGAAGATATCATGAAATCATGTCTAAATTAGTTATTGTGCACTCATTTCACATGAACTAAGGCTTCACCATGATAGCATGGATCCATTTGCATTCTTTAAGGCCAACTTGTGTCCATTGTCCTAGATTTTACATAGCTAAACAATGGAATTAATAGATTGCTCAATTCATTCCTAGTTAAGTTGAATTAAGGTTTCTTAAGCTCATATTCCTATACAAATCATCATAGACAAGAATGCAATTAAAATTCATCACTGACACCTTGATGAGGACATCGATCCAAGGTTCAAGCATGTGTATCGCCGGAAGCATCGCAGATCGATGGCCACGATTCAGAGCTTATATTTCTAGTTGTTTATGCATTTTATTTTTATGTTTTCCTATTGTACCCTTATGTGAGTTGAGTCATGTTGGGGCCCTGAGGGCAATTTAGTCTTTATTTCTTCATGTATGCTTGAGACCGATATATATGGGTCTTTTCTCTTGTAATAGCTAATGAAGATTTCAATGAAAATTTGTGTTTTGTTTCTACTTCTTATTGCATGAGAGCTTGAGAAGAGAGAGAGCTCAAGGGGAGCAAATCGCAAGGCCCACCAGTCGTTGGAAGAGTCTGCGGCTCGTGGTTAAGTTATTGTATCTTCTTGTTCGTGTTTTCTTTCATCTTCTTCCTCCTCCACCATAAGAAAATCCCTTCCAACCCTTGTTGCCGCCGCCCCCTGGGAAGCCCGCCGCCGGCCACTCCCACGGCCCCGGCCGGCCACCTTGTCGGCGATCTTCCCCACACATCCAATCCCCCCTTCCGCAAGTTTCAAATTTCAAATTCTTTCCTAATTTGGATTTCCAATTTAGGAAAGTTTTCATGACGAATTCCAATTTAATTTAAATTAAATTGGAGCCTTTTAAATTTATTTCCACATCATCTCCCCAAATTAGAAACCTCTTCCTTGTGATCTCTCCCTCTTCCCACTCTCTCCATGCCGCCGGCCTTACTAGGCCCTCTCTCTCTCTCTCTCTCCATTTAATGCTCACTTAAGGCATTAATTCCAAGCCAATTTGAAATCAAATTTCAACCCAAATTCCCCCCAAATTTCATTCAAATCCTGAAATTAATTTCAGGTTTTAACATAACCTCCTCCCCGCTCTCTCATACCGCCGGCCCCCCTTAATGGGCTTCCATTATTTGCCATTAACTCCCCTTAACTCCTTTCAAATATTGAATTAATTTCAATTTGAATTTTCCCTCTAAATCCACTTAAACCTGAAATTAATTTCAGGTTTTGGGATTAAACCTATTGCCATTGGATCCCTCTTGGAAACCGCCGGCTCCCCTCTGTCCCCTGCTCCCGCCGCCCCCATCTTGCTTCTCTTGAGAATTGAGAAGCCAAGGAAAGAAGAAGACGACGCCTCTCCTCTCCACTTCAATGTTGAATGGCGGATCCTGAGCTTGATAGTGGATTCGTGTACGACATCTACGGCGACATTCACATCACCCGTTCGAAGTTCTTCGACGTTGGATTTGGATTTGACGACACTATTGAGGACTATCTAAATCGCATCTTGCCTACTCTCGTGGACGTCATAGACGACCAATTTCAAGACTACGATTGGATCCACCAAGGCCATCCATCCCCGCCATCTCCGCCACCGCCGACCTTTCCATGGAACAAGACCATTGGTGTTGCTACCGTCCTCGTGGCATCGTTGGGTGTGCTGAAGACCTTTTTCCGCTAAGCCTAGTGTAGTTGAGTGATCCATCCCCAAGGTGAAAACTCTCTTTATTAAGTTGCGGATTGTTGATTAATAGCTTTTGATATTGCTACTATCTTTGGGTTACCTAGGAGTTTTGGCTAATCTACATGAACTTCCTCGCCTAAGCTAGTTGAAAACTAAGATTCTTTGATGAACTTGCTTGTTATTTCGATAAGTTATTAATTGGTAATTCATTGTCAGCTATTCTTAAAATTTCTTAAATGAGCTCTTGCGCATGTTGGTTTCACATCATCTTGGTATCAGAGCATGACTAGCATGATTTCCCTTTGATAGATGCATCCTAGGAATCCACTTTAAATTAGCCTTAGTAGTTCGCATGCATAACATCATTTAGATAGTTTTATTTAATGTTTTTCTACTGCTGTCCAGAAAATTCTGCATTACTGACTTCATCTTACATTAGCATAATCATGTGTTTAAGTGCTGCCTTCAAACCTATATTGTTTCTAATTGCTTAGGGCAACCACACCCTTGAGTTTGACTGCTGTCCTCACTGTTCCAGCACCTTTTAGCCATCGTTTAGTGAACTTTTAGCCTTCGTTTGGGTGCTGTCCACTCCCTTGGAACCTTCCTAACACCTAAACAACTTAAACAAACTGTTGTAGTTTGCTGTCCACCTCGTTCCTGCACTGTTTAGTGACATTTAGGTGACTTTAAACTTGTGATAACTTGCTATCCACACCCTAGAGTCCATTTAAATTGCGTAGATAACTTCGTCCATCATTTTAGATTGCTGTCCGGTAATTTTCCTGCACCATATAGCAAGTCGAAATGGTGTTTTCTCTTTGTAGAGTGTGGTACCTTGCACCCAATCTTAATTAGGTTTCACTTGACACTTACCCATGGACCCGATAAGACTCCAAAAGAGTTTAGATGGCATCGTTAACCTAGTGGGCAATATGACTAGAATTATGACGGAGAAACCCATTAACTATCCCCACTCTAATTACATGCCCCACTCAGCTTATCACCCGAGACCGGAGCCTAAGCCTCCACGACCTCACTTAGAGTCACCTTACCGTCTACCCACCTTTGATGGTTCCTCGGACCCTTACTACTTTAGGGAATGGGTTAGACAATTAGAGGACTATTTTGAAACACGACATATCCCCGAGTCCCACCAGGTTAGCATCGCTAAATCTCACCTCAAAGGTCAGGCTCTTCAATTTTGGGCAAGATTGGAAGATCATAGAGAGTCATGCGGTGAGTACCTTACTTGGAAAGACATGAGGAGAGAACTCAACTTAAAATATAGACCCTCTACCTGTGGACACCCTGCTGGTTCTAAGTTTAGGTCACCCCCTGCCCATCAAACCATTGGGTATTACACTCTCAATACCCCTACCCCTAGTGACCGTCATTTAGAGCACCACCCTACCACTTTTTGCAGAACAAATCATGGACCTTACTGTGGTCAAGACCACCCTTGCAGAACAAACCGTGGACCTTACTGTGGTCGAGACCACCCACCCATTAGTAACATCCAGGTTGCTGCCCCACCCTATAGGTATTCACCTAACCTTGATGGCCGACCCTCTACTGGGTCTTCTGTTGGACCAATCTCTTATGACTCCCCACGTAGACCTACTTCTAGCCATCCCAGTCAACCTTTAGCCTCCCTAGTCCTTGACCCTGCAAGTATGATTATAATAAATGAAGACATTAAGACGATGAGGTTCCCTAAACCTGAGACTGAGTGCATCCATTTCGTGGATGCTAGTGATATCACTAATGACGAAGAATTCTTTGAGGATGGAACAAAAGTGATTGAATCAGACTCCCAGAATGACTTAAACCCTGAGCTAGGAAAGTTAGAACCTGTAAACGTCGACACCTTAACCCACCCCGATCCTAGTCTCTTCGAGGATAAGTCTTTGGACAAAGTCTGCCTGGAGGATATTAATTTGATCTCGAACGACACTGATCTGACCTTGAACCCTGTGGAATTAAATTTGGAAGATTCTAATTTAATTGACCCCGAACCTGATCCTACTAAGATTATTAACATGAATTTGGATGACAGTCAGTTGAATCTGAACAATTCTGAGTCTATTTTGAAAATTGAGCATCCTCTTGTTTTATGGGAGCCTATGTTAGGAGTTGCCCCTTTAGATTTGCATTTGAAAGAGTGTGTTTTTCTTGATTGAACTTATCTCACCACTCGTACCGATTTTAATGTTAGAGAGAATCTTAGCCCACACTTTCATATCACCAATCTAGCTGTTGTGCCCACTTCTGTAATGGATACCATACCCCATTTCTTAAGTCCCATACCTGCTGGTGACTCGTTTGGCAATCCCATTATGGCTGTGAGTCAGGACCCATCATCTTACATTGTTCCTGATTCATTTGCTTTGCCCACTACGTTCTTGTCCTTCCCTGTTAAGGACAATCTCTCTCCTAGTAGGATGAATTTACTAGATGACACAGTTGACCCAAGGAGACTACCTACGACCTTAACAGAAACTTCCTATAGAAGTGCCCCAGTAGCTAAGAATGTCTTCATTGCTCCACCTACACCAGTCCCCTTAGACCGAACACTTTAGACCCCTCTTTTCGTGACTCGTCCACCTTTTTCTAGCTAGGTGTTCATGTTAGTTAGTATGTTGTGTATGTGTTTGTAGTCTGTTGTCTTCCAAGTTATTTCTGTTTAAAACTTTTGTGTGAACCTTGATTCTTGTCATTTGTCATGCATACCGGTTCTTTTGCATATGCATTTGCATCTCATCTCCATGAGCTTTATAAAGAAATTAAAAGAAGAATTGAACAACGTAACTCCAATTATAAGCTTATTCCATATCACAAGAAAAGATTTAAAGAATTCGAGGTTAGAAACATTGTGATGGTACGGATCCCTCCGTGAAGAAGTTGCGTGCTAGAAGCGTCGGACCCTTTAGGGTAACTTCAAAGGTAAATAGCAATGCTTATGTGCTAGACCTTCCTAAAGGTTTTAACATCAATCCTACATTTAATATAGAAGATCTAGTAACCTTTGAGGGACCAGAGCTGAACCCGAATAATCCACTTCAAATTGAGCCTTTTGAGAACCCACCCAATGAGATCCCCAGCCTACCCCCACTCCCCAATTTACCCCACTTACCTATTACGGAGAAGGTTAAAGCTATACTTGACGATGAAATCATTTCCATGAAAGAAGGCGGGCACCACAGGTACTTGGTTCATTGGAAAGGGAAGTCGGTGACCGAGGATACATGGATTGATCGAGAGGAGTTACAGAGATTGGATCCAAATCTTTTAGAGATGTACGAGAGCTCCAGAGATTTTCACTCGACGGGGTCGAGCTTTCTCCCACCTGGGGAGAATGATGAGGACATCGATCCAAGGTTCAAGCATGTGTATCGTCGGAAGCATCGCAGATCGATGGCCACGATTCAGAGCTTATATTTCTAGTTGTTTATGCATTTTATTTTTATGTTTTCCTATTGTACCCTTATGTGAGTTGAGTCATGTTGGGGCCCTGAGGGAAATTTAGTCATTATTTCTTCATGTATGCTTGAGACCTATATATATGGGTCTTTTCTCTTGTAATAGCTAATGAAGATTTCAATGAAAATTAGTGTTTTGTTTCTACTTCTTATTGCATGAGAGCTTGAGAAGAGAGAGCTCAAGGGGAGCAAATCGCAAGGCCCACCAGTTGGAAGAGTCCGCGACTCGTGGTTAAGTTATTGTATCTTCTTATTCGTATTTTCTTTCATCTTCTTCCCCCTCTACCATAAGAAAATCCCTTCCAACCCTTGTTGTCGCCGCCCCCTGGGAAGCCCACCGCCGGCCACTCCCACGACCTCGGCCAGCCACCTTGCCGACGATCTTCCCCACACGTCCAATCCCCCCTTCCGCAAGTTTCAAATTTCAAATTCTTTCCTAATTTGGATTTCCAATTTAGGAAAGTTTTCATGACGAATTCCAATTTAATTTAAATTAAATTGGAGCCTTAAATTTATTTCCACGTCATCTCCCCAAATTGGAAACCTCTTCCTTGTGATCTCTCCCTCTTCCCACTCTCTCCATGCCGCCGGCCTTACTATGCCCTCTCTCTGCCCCCCATCTTGCTTCTCTTGAGAATTGAGAAGCCAAGGAAAGAAGAAGACGACGCCTCCCCTCTCCACTTCAATGTTGAATGGCGGATCATGAGCTTGATAGTGGATTCGTGTACGACATCTACGGCGACATTCACATCACCCGTTCGAAGTTCTTCGACGTTGGATTTGGATTTGACGACACTATTGAGGACTATCTAAATCGCATCTTGCCTACTCTCGTGGACGTCATAGACGACCAATTTCAAGACTACGATTGGATCCTCCAAGGCCATCCATCCCCGCCATCTCCGCCACCGCCGACCTTTCCGTGGAACAAGACCATTGGTGTTGCTATCGTTCTCGTGGCATCGTTGGGTGTGCTGAAGACCTTTTTCCGCTAAGCCTAGTGTAGTTGAGTGATCATCCCCAAGGTGAAAACTCTCTTTATTAAGTTGCGGATTGTTGATTAATAGCTTTTGTATTGCTACTATCTTTGGGTTACCTAGGAGTTTTGGCTAATCTACATGAACTTCCTCGCCTAAGCTTGTTGAAAACTAAGATTCTTTGATGAACTTGCTTGTTATTTCAATAAGTTATTAATTGGTAATTCATTGTCAACTATTCTTAAAATTTCTTAGAGCTCCTGCGCATGTTGGTTTCACATCACCCCCCTAATGAAATAGTCCACTTGGGAATATTGTAACCATTCTTCCAGTGGTATAGTCTCTCCATGCAATGTAGCTGAGCTATTGATATGTCCAACCCAATCTTTACTAGTCATCCCTACCGCTATGGATAACCCATTAATAATAGCTACTAATATTGTTAAAGTTATCCTAGTTTTTAGGAGTTGCAATACCAAATATGAGATTGGCCTTTAGCAGTTGCGATATGAATCTAGGTTAGCCCAATTTGGAGTTAAGGTGGTACATGTTGCTCTAGCGGTGTGGTGTAGCCCACCATCTAGTGTGAATGGCCCATTGTTCAAAGCTTTCCCCTTTCTCGATTAGTATCTATTACAAACACCTCTTATTCCCCATAAACTATTATGGCTAGATCCTCTAGGATTTTGGCACCCTCTTTGAAGGATAGTTTCGCCTAAAATTAAGGGGTTAGTACATTTTTCATCTTGTTTTCCCTAATTGGAAATTACCATCTCCTTATACAATTCAGTTGCAGCTGTTATAATTTCCTACTATTTCTTCTTTTGATGGTTCCATCTCTTTTGACAACATCAAATCACGCAGCCTCTTGGATATATGGTCCACCTAAATACTTCCGGTGTCTATGTTATTCTCATATGGTTCCTTGAATACTCATCAACTCCTCTCGAGCTTGGGCATGACTTGAAGATTTCAACATATGGAGGTTGTCCTCTACCTAGGGACTAAGCAAATATTATTTGTTCATGCGAGTAAGCATCTTTTCTAACTTTACTCTTCTATCCTTCTATAGGTATAGAAGGGGAGCGGGTGTTTGTTTGGACAGCTCTTGACCTAGATTACCTATGACAATAATATGGAACCCTACAACAAAAGTTAATGCTATGATACCAACCATGAGCCAAAAACTTCGATATAGCAATGCAATTGTATTTTGATATCAAAATGATTTAAGAATAATGGTGCAAAAAACAATCAAAACTAGTAGTATTTGTATGAATATGGGGTTATTACGCAAAAAATATGAAGCTAAAGCTAGGGATTTTGAAATTAGTGCTTCTAGAATGTACCTTACATGTACAAACAAGGCCATGCAAGGTCAAGGGAGAGACATAACAAAAATCAATGATTTCTTTTGACCTACATGAATGCAAAAACAAAACAAAAACCCCACCAAAATCTCGCTTACCCGTTGTTCGACGCCGACGCCATCACCTCTGCACGATCTCTGTACAAATCCCACTCAAATCAATGTCTCACCCGTCGTGCTCCACTCGTCCTCTTCGCACGACCCTCATGATCTCCACTTTGCCTCGTCGTTAAAATGAGGAAGAAACGAGGCTTCTGGCTTCTACTTCCACACTCATTTCTCTCTACCAAACTCCATACCCAAGCCCTCCATCCCTCTGCAAGCCGAACTTGCCGCACCAAACTCTAACTTGAAGCCTCCCGTTGACCCAGGTTCCGCTGATCCTATTGATGTGTCAATTCCTCGCAAGAGCCGAACCTCCACTTCAATCCAGTCTCCCACACTAATTCAATCCCTACGGTCTAACCACCCTCCTCATTCCTCCATTCGTACAATCTCACATCTCAAACTGAGCCCGGCATCTAGCTTCGACCTCCGGCTCCCTGCATGCACGTCCGACCTCTCAGTTCATCGACTCCTCCCTTCTACTTGCCCGACATCCACCTCGCCTTGATCCAGCCGAACACCCAACTGAATTTCACTCACCAAAGCAAGTCAATCTTCTCCGTTGCACCGACTTCCACACCACAATAGTCGGAGTCGCTCAATTCAACGCAAGCCCCTGTCCGACCTACTTACCTCTACCGATTGAATCCCACTGTGTCGTCCGATCCCTATACCCGTTCGCACCTTCTACAACCAAAACACCCAACCGCCAAACTGCAAGTCCTCAAGAAACAAACCCACGATCAAACTTCCCTACCTGCCTCCCTCTGTCTAATCAAGAAAGCCACACTCAACTGAACCCCCAAATCTCGTCAACTTGCTTGCACTCTTCGCGGCCTACAACCAAATCCATGCCCGATTACAATCCCCATTCCACCTTTACGTCAGTCGAGCCCTGACCTACCGTGCCAATCGACGCCTAGCACCCGTCACAAGCCAGCCATACATTACTCTTTAATGTTATTGTTGGCAATAATGTGTTTATTGCAAGAACATTAACTTCAGGGCAGGAACTAGTGTTTCCCATACATTACTCCTTAATGTTATTGTTGGCAATAATCTGCAAATGTTGCATGAAAATACACTGCCAAACAACACCACCGGATCCGTAACGCTGGTACAAGCAGACAAAAGGCGTTTGCAAATGCTAAAATGAAGTCTTGCACACTCTTTCAGTAATAGTCGTTTGCGCAATTAATTACAATTAAATATTAAAATGTTCCCCTCATGCATTAAAATATTATTATCCGCATAGGCTCCGACGAGCGTGTTACAGATACACACGTGACACCTGAGGATGTTACGCGGGTCAAAAGAATGAACTTAAGTTCAAGCCCGATCCTCTTATGCAAGCAGAAAGGAATCGACACGACTTGAACTATCAAACAAATATATGATCACGACATAGACCAGGATATTTGTTTTATACATTTGTATTATGCCTTCAAGGTCTATAATAAAGAAAATTCACTCATAAATGCATAAAGCGAATAACGAACCCGATCCTCTATCGTCAAATTGACAGAGTCGACAAGATTCGGCCAACAAAGTAAAATTATCCATAAGTAACCCTGATGATGGTCGTGTTGATAGAATATCTCAACCGGAGGGGACGACCAAATATTTAAAAATGCCTCCTAATTCTCATAAGATATATTCTATGACATTAATGTTTAAAATTGAAATTAACTACCAAACACTAGCAAAATATCAATCCACTCTCCGCAACAGTTTGCTGGGGTGAACAAATAAGAAAATCACTCCAGCTCATAAAGAGCAAATGTATGATTGAAAATATTACTAGGATTCATTCTCAATCTGTCTCTTGCTAGTAAGGACGAGGCACGTGTCCTCTAACCAATGATTTCACCGTCAAATGGCACCACAGGTAAACGGTTATGACCAGGACCCTCTAACCGGGTTGGTTTTGCCTCCAAATGGCGCCATTATATTAGGTCATGTAAGAGCTCGTATGTTCCCCAATGGCATTAAGTTATTGAGTAATGAATCAATAGTATATAATCGATAGAGTAGAAAGCTCTCTGTTAACTAAGGTGTATTCAAATTTATTCTCTTAGATAAATATTCATGGATGATGCAACTCATGGCTACCGACAAAGATCCTTATGTCAGGTTGGGTAGACTACCTCCTTTAACTAAGTAGACTAAGGATCATGATGATCTGGGATGATAATACTATAGGATCTTGATTGGGTCTATCATCGGTCCCCCCACCACCCGCTTTAAGAACTAGGTGGTGAATTTTTAATTTTAAATATTAAATTTTCAAATACCAAATCATGTTGCTACTATACGCCAGCTACTACGTATCTGTTTGACAACTAACCTTAATCAAAAGTTCTCTTGCTATCGGGAGGGATAATTAACTATAGGGACTTGCACGCTTATAGGAAACCTGAACCCAAATCATAAAGTCCTCACAAAATGAGGGCAAAATCTCTGTGTAGTGTCTTATGTAAAACCCAATATGCCTTATGAAATTTTGACTCAAAACGTATTCGTTAAAACTCTCCTCGACAACCCGAAAAAAGAAGAAAGGGGAACCATGCAAGAAATAGAAAAATATAAATAAAATAAGCATAAATAGATTGCTACCATACAAGATGACTTCTTCCAACCCTAATTAAGGCTTTTTTTATTCAAACATTCTTCTCCTTCCTTATATGCTTGAGTGGAGAGAGAAAGATTCAAACCAATGGAGACTGGAAGAGAGAGTTTGGAAATTTACTTAAAACACACACACACACAATATGAGAATTCACCTTGATAACTATGCGCCATTGGAATTTGTGCTAAACCTCATGCGGGGTGATTTAGAGAATAAACATCATTTGAGAGTATTTTCCTAAGACATCAAACGAATGAGATAGAAAGAACTGGTTACAAGGAGAGAAAATATTGTTAATTTTAAAAAACAAACTTTAAATGGAAATGAAATGATCGTAAACTTAATGTATAAAACAACATAAAACATGGGTAGTTATCAAAAATAAGATAAGCAAAAATAATAGGATCATGATACACTATCAAATAAGATATTCCCCTTATCCTGATAGCTTCTTTATATTTATTTGATAACTTATAAACAATTTATGTATAATTACTAGCTAAAATTCATGAAGAGACGTGAATTTTGAATGCATAAAACAGCCTAACACATAGGTATTTATCACTTAAGCTACAAACAATATTAAGTTATTTTCGAAGGTTTAATAGAGGCAGGCTTTGGATAATGGGAGACAGCATATGGTGATTACTTGAATGAATGATAAATATTTATGGAAAATAGAATTTCACAGATGACGATCCTCAAACCTTCATTTGGTTGAACCTAATCTAATTTAGGTTAGCCTCTTCGTTATGCATCCATCTATGGGTCTTAACTAGCTGATTAGCTGGGGTCACTATTAATTGAGCCTCCTGGATCAGTATGAAGCTTTTCCCTACCAACCCATTGTCGTAGATGCAAGAAACCAACCCCCAAACCTCCCACAAACCCACCCACCTACACGCACTCCAATCGCACTCCGTTCCCTTGCCTTTCTCTCTTATCAATTTGGTGAAAATGGGAGTTGAAAGAACAATCCAACCCCCATTTTCAACCTTTTGAAATGTTTGTTGAAAGTTAAAGGTGATTTCATCAATAAATACTAGTCAACACACTCTAACGTAATAATGATAAAAAGGACCTGGCAGGTAATTATCAAAAAAATGAGAAATCTAATTTATATTTAAAGAAGGATTCATGAAGATGGCTATAAATAATTAATATAAAGCAATTTGTTGATAATGAAAAATCTAGTTGTGTGATTTCAAAGCAACAGCGAATTATCTGCACATATGGAAAATATGATTGATTTATCTGCAACTTATCCAAAATAAAATAATGGTGATAAGTCTATAAACCTTACCTTTTCTGCAACGGCAAAAGCGGCTTGTTCAGGATTCATGTCATGGAATGGGATTAATGCCGTCATTAACTCCCAAAGGACAATGCCAAAACTATAAACATCAACCTTCCTTGTGTGATGTTTTTCCTTGATCATTTCTGGTGCCATCCACCTGTAAGTGCTTGTAAAGCCCTTGCCACTGCCACATTGAAACTCTTGGCAGGAGATACCAAAATCTGCAACCATAACGGATAAGTCTTGCCCCAGTAGTATATTTTCTGACTTGAGATCTCTATGAAGTATTCCTTGAGAATGAAGGTAATCCATTCCTCGTGCAATCTCAAGAGCTAACTTTAAAACAAGCTTTAGAGGAAGAGAGTAGGGTGTCTGCTTGTGGAGAAATTTTCTAAGTGAACCACCAGCCATGTACTCTGTGATGATACAGAAAACTGGAGGTTTCTTGCATGCTGCAACAAACTACATGACAAAAGCATAAGCTAAAAAGGAATTATTATCAAAACACGCTATTAGATTTTGAGCATATAATGACAGCTGTAAAATCGACAGTTTGTTACATCAAAATATGAAATAATATCAAAATTAGCAGGTTGAGGATGGAAGTTCAATACTTCCTGCAAAAACAGCAACTTTTCAAACTATCAGACATCAGATAAGACCTAGTTCAATCCACATGTTAATAATAGTATTAAAAAAATCAGAGGTGGTCCAATCCTGATGTGAAAACTTCTGTATCAAGAAAATCATACCGTAAGAACTTCACTAGGAAGTTCTGAACTTTTGGAACCTCAAACCTGGGCATATGGCTTGACGAGAAAGTTTAAAGAATATAAGACACAAAAAGGGATTGGATACAACGTAATCATAAAGTTTTTACAGAATAAATGCAAAAAGATTTAAAAGAATTGGAAGACTCGGCTGTGATAAAAAGAAATGATTCATGAAATTTTGTGTACATTATGGAAATAAATAGGGAATATTTTATCCCAAGGAAAAAAAGTAAAATCTGTATATTTTAGTCACTTGAAGCTTATCCCAAAAAAACTCAGTTAATAGGAATATATAAATAGCTCTTGTTTGGACAACTCTTGAGAATACTCGCACATGCTTTTCAGATATTTGATAGGTGGTCAATGGGTTGTAGCAGATGAACTCGTACCTCGTGAACCTACACAGGGAACTTACCCAAGGGTTGCCAACACGTATGCCGACAGAATACCCAGAGGAGAGTCACCCTTCACAAAAACAGTTAAGAGCTTTCGCAGACTACTCAACTTGTCACTCAACCTTCACATGAACCTGCCACCAAAGCCACTCGTCACTATCTCTAATGAAGCGTGGCCAATCATGCTCTCCATCTCCACTATAGGAAAGCATCTAATCAAGAGGATTCCAACTCGGCCCATTCAGCTCACTAAGGAGCCTATCGTCCCCACAACTTAAGCATGCTCATATCCCACTCTGAACCAATGTGGTACTCCAGCAAACGTCGTTAATGGCTTTGGAATGCTCTCTAATCGCAACCCTCTCGACTTAGCACTTGCTAGCAGACTCGCCCTTACGTATTTAACATTATAAAACTTTCCCTGAGACAAAAAAAAAAATAGGATTAAGAGAGGAAAGCATTCCATCAAGTTAATCAGGGTGCGAAACATGTCCACGTTGGTCTATACTAAAAGGCATTAACTTTATATATAACATTTTTTGTAACCCTGCAATCCCTATAAATAACAGGTTAATTGGATCTTTTGGGCATTTTACTATAGATATGCGGGCTATAAGATTATTTCCAACATAGTTTACCCTCTTTCTTTCTCGCTCCCTCCCTTCTCTCATAGGTTCTCAGGTTATACCTTTAAAGCTCACTGCTACTAAGGTCGGGTATAAGCCATGGACTAATTTGGATCTAACATCTTGACCTATATTACCTATAATAAGTATATGGAATCCCACAAGAGAAACTAATGGTTTGATACCAATCCTGAGCCAAAAACTTTGATATCGCAATGCAACTATATTTGATACCATACTGTTCTAGGAATGGTGGTGCAAAAGACAATGAAACTAGTAAGATTCGTATGTGCCTTAGGGCTGTTATAAAAAGAATATGAAGCCAAAGATAGGGATTTGTATGTACCCTAGGTTTGTTATGCAAACAAATAAAATCTGTACGTTTTAGTTACCTGAAGCTTATCCAAAAATATTCAAGTAGGCCTCTGCAAGTTTGAAATTGATGAAACAGAGAATCAACCATCTCATAAGGTAAGCACTGTGCAGTTACAACTGAACTTCAGCTTTTTAGGATTCTCCAAATTTTAATTACAAAAGGATATCACATAGAACTAGAAAAGGAAACAAAGTAGCAGGAAGATGTTTTACTAACCACCCCAGAGTGACACTGAAATTTATGATTCAAACTGCATCAATAATCACATGTATAACAAGCCAACTGGTTCAGCTCCATGATGCCAAGAACATCTTTCTTCCTTGAGAAAAAAAATTTAACGTTCCATTTGCATTTATGCAAAATATAGCAACCAGGACTCGTTTAAATGATTATGAAAGCAAATTAACATGATTGTGAAGCAACATTGCCACTTCACGGCATAAATCACCTACAAGTCACTTGTAGATTTCAAGCCAAGGACCAAGCAACATAAATAGAACTTGAAGCAGCATCTTTTCAACACAAGCATGGCACAATTCTTTGCATCAAAATCGACATAAAAAATTATCGCAGGAAGAGAGAATTTAAAAGTGTACCGTTATTATATTAGGATGCCGGAGTCGAAACAGCAATGCGACCTCCAAGTTGAACTGTTGCTCAAGTGCAGCAGCCAAGGTTTTGTCCTCCTCCGGTTGGCTGATCAGCTTGACGGCCACCTCTCTTTGCTTGTATATCCCATGGTAAACCCTGCTGTGTCGCCCCGCCGCAAATTTGTTCCCAATAAGAAGTTGCGACATGTCGGCGCTCCATTCATCCTCTCCCCCGCCCTTTATCTCCCCGCCAAAGGACTCCAAGTACTTGGACCAAGATGGTGCCTTTCGGTATTCCCGGAGAGAGAGCCTCCTCTCAGGAATGCGGCAAAGACTGACGCTCCAACTCCGCCGAAAACAGTTGAAGTTCTTCATACCATGAACGCTAACTCCAACAAATGTTACATCCAAGAAAATAAAGCGAAATAACGTAATATTCCAAAGCTTGCAGAGCCAAATATGGACTTAATCCTCCAGCATTTCAAAAATGTAGCAAATCACGGCACACGACAACTAGGGTATCGAATGCCTCTGCGGAGAACTAGATCGGAGCTCCGCCAGCTTCGATAATAGGAAACTTATCAAGCAGCTCGCAGTAAATACGTCAAGGCTCGAGGGGAGATCCTCATCTGTCTCCCAGGCTCTGGTCGAGCTAAAGCGAAGAAGAAAGAGAGGAAGGAAAAAGAAAATGCTCGCCAGAGATGGCAAGAACAATCATCTTTAGGAAATCATCCGAGAAAGGAGATTCAGGGATTCGAACTACGGTGAAGTTAACGAGGGGTGGCGACAGACAAAGAGCAGCTGGATGGCGGGGGTGGCGGTGGCGGTTTCTTGAGGAACGTGTGATTATGCCCGTTTCGGGAGACAACAGGATATGCTCCTGAGTGAGACTTTTTCTAATCTCCCGCAATTGCCCCTACGTATCTGCTTTTTTCTCTGAAATGGGTTCTGCGCTCTGATTGGCAAACTATCGTCAGTTCTTATATTATTATTGGTACAGGTGTTTTTATTTGTTATTATTTCTTAGGTATCATTATCCAATTATGATCTTCTCCGTCATCATCTCCCTATCACTATTGCCTAATTATAATTTCTTTATTATTGACACTCAACTATGAGCTTGTAACCATCATCGTCTAACCATAATATCATAACCATCATCATTCAGCTATAATCTCCCAACCATTATCTTTCAACTATGATCTTCATATCAATATCGTCCAGCTACATCGATATACGTTAATTTCATCACATGTCATCACCAATTGAGTTATTGTATGTCATGTCATCACATATAAGATTGATGTTTGCATTGACACATTCATTTAGCCACAAACTTTATTAGTCATCATCATTAACAACGTCGATATGCACAATCGCTTATAAGGCTGGTGCATGCAACTAAAACAAGTGTCAATTTCATCGGTCATCATCACCAATAATTTCATGCATATCATTGCATTTAAGGTTGGCATACACCTCATTGACACAAATAATAACTCCCACTAAATTTGTCGTATCCATCATTGCCAACAGTGTCAACATGTACCATCATCTATAAGGCTAATGCATGTCGTTGATATAAATGTCAATACTCACTGACTTCATTGTCTAATATCACCAACTGCATTGATGCATGCCATCACTATAAAGCTTTTTTTTTATCACTATAAAGCTTATGTATGCCTTCGACGCCAGTGTTGATACCCACCAAATTCATCGTCTTTTGACTTCGCTGCTCACCATTGTCCACAACAATAATGCACGTCATCATCCATAAGGTTGACGTATGCCAGCAACACCACAGCCAATGCATGCGAACTCTGACTCTCAACATCAACTTTAAGACTCATATTGAACTTCTTAATCTTTGATCCACTCTCTTGAAAGGAGAATAAATGAACATATCATAAATTGTATCGTAAAACTAGATCCAATGTCTCGAAGCTCTTACAACTACTACCGAAACAATTTTCTATAGCTATTGTCTACTATATTGTATTAGTATCATCTCCCATTATAAAGAATGACATCAAATGTATGACATACACTTGTGAATTCATTTCAACTAAATCAGACCTTTTTTTTTCTCTCTTTTTTATTAATCACATAAAAATCATAATTTCTCTTACAAATTATTTTTTATTAATTTGTATAATCTATCTTCATACAAAATTAAAGCGTAAAATTTCTGAGTAATACTTAATCAATTACAATAAAAGCATTCATATTGCTTATTTATACCAAATCATTATAATCTCCAATAAAGAATTTATATTATAATAGAGTTAGTTTTATTTTGATATAAAATTAAAGAAACTATTATTAGACTCACTACAATAATTTGATTAATAATATGCATGTACTAAATGCACAAAGTTATAGACAAATTTTTTTATCTAATTTTATAAAACTCATTTAATTAAATGCTAGTTTTTTAGACATCCTTTATTAATTAGTTATGCCCATGTTTTCTAAAGTTCCTCCTAAATCACTCTTATTCACACATTTGAAGAATAATCTTTGGACAACTTTTTCTTTATTAAAGCAATGGACTTTTGATGAAGCTTATTTTAACAATCACTAGCTTAGTTAGGGTCATGAAAAGTGTAAGATATTCCCAATATGTCTAGCAATTATTTGGTCCTAATCTATGAATATTATTATTACATGATTGCCACCAACCATTTTTATAAATATTTTAAAAATACATATAGATGTCTCCATCTGAATAAAGCTATTTGCATCTTTATTTTTAAGTTCAATATTTTCTATCCTACTAATAGTGATATAGATTTCTCTATGAGCACTTAATAGATGCAAGAATTTTTTACTTTGTGAGTTCAATATTATATTTAAACTTTTCAATTACTATTATAATCTATATTAAATTATTGGACATCCTATTCTAATATTTACTATATGAAACTTCATTTCGTAAGGTGATCTCACCCTATCATTCTTGATCCTAGCTAGTTTTTTAGCATAAATAAAATTTTTCATTTTATTTTTCTTAAATTTAGCCAATAAGAAATATGATCCTTCCATATATTAAAA
Organism: Dendrobium catenatum; assembly: GCF_001605985.2. Lineage (NCBI taxonomy): Eukaryota > Viridiplantae > Streptophyta > Magnoliopsida > Asparagales > Orchidaceae > Dendrobium > Dendrobium catenatum. Next base: position 615,314 of record NW_021319303.1, on the reverse strand, counting down.
TTAATTGGTGTGCACGATTAAAATATATTTCAAAAGCTTATGTCTCATTGAAAATAATTTTATTCAAATATTTGATTAACTCTGTGTTAATATACAAATCTATTTCATAAATGCTTCCTTTAGCTCTGAAAATTTTTACTTAGCTCTTAGGTTAATTTAGCTAAATAAAAATAGGTTAACATAATGAAAATAGTTAAATTTAGTTTTCAAGTTTGTACGTAAATGAAGTTGAGTTTATAGGACTGTACGTACACACCTATGTACAACATGAAAAATAGAAGAAATTGCATTAAAACATTTATACACTAGTGTGTACAATAATGAAATTGAGTTTACGGGATTTTAGACACCTTTATATAGTTAAAACAACTGATAATAATTCCTTAAAACATGTATACATAGCTATGTATAAACTAGAGTTTATATTGTTGTACACATTTGTTTCTTGCATCAAGGTTAAAAGAATTTGTCATATTACACATATAACCTTGAAATTAAGTTTAGAAGATTGTACACACCTATGGACAACATTAAATTTTGAAAAGCATGCATGCCTCAAAATAACTATAGATGGGTTTGTATAGATCTAAAATTTAAGTTTACAAAGTGATAAACATTTATGTGTAGTGCAAAAATGAAAATATATGCTCTAGAACATCTGCACGCATATGTTTACGATCTTAAAATTGAGTATCTAATCATAAACACATTGTGTACATTTTGAATGACAAAAGAACTTGCCCTGAAATAATTGTACATAGGTGTGTAATGTCCTAAAATTATGCTCATAGTGATTTATATGTGAACATCACAAAATTAGAAGAATTAGCTAAAAACTAATTGTACATAAATTTGTATAATAGTACAAATGAGTTTATGGAGTTATACATTTTTGTATATAACATTCAAAAAAGGAAACAAAATGCACTAAAATAAGTTCAGATAAGTCTCTACAAATATTAAATTAATTTTATAAGGTCATAGACTTTTAAGTACATCACAAAAATGAAAGAACATTCATCTTAGTAGGTGCAAATAGATCTATATAGCATTAAAATAGAGTTTATAGTTTTAAGATGAAAGAACTTGCCATAAAATAAAAGTACGCAAGTGTGTACAACCCTAAAGTTAGTTTAGAGAGTTATATATGACACTACAGGAAAATCTCTGCTTATCGGCAACATTTCAGGTGGAATTTCATCTGCCAGTAGAAGCAGCGGGTTAACCGGAGGATATTCCGTCAGCAACTTAGCGCCGGATTTTTCAACGGATAGACCGCCGGAAATTTACCAGTAGAAAAATCGCTGGCAAAACCGTCAATTTTTGTAAAGCCAGCTATTACTTCCAGCGAACACCAGAAATGATCGGCAGAAAATATGCCGACTTACTTAAACCTGGCAAAATATTATCAGCTGAAATTCCGTCAGAAAGGGTTTAGGCAGAAAAGCCATTGGAAATACCGCCGGAGACAGCCCTGTTTCCCTTTCTGCGGTCATGCTCTTCTTATTTCACTCTTACTCACTCTCACTCAGTCAATCGCCAATGTTCAACTCGGTTGCCAAACGGTGCCTCCATCGCCGACGTGTTCAGCTCTCTGTCACTGACATTCGACGCTGCCATCGCCTTCCTGTAGATCGATCCGTCTCCGATGTTCCCCACTCAGTTGCCAGAAATCCATTGTAAGTTGCCCATTTTGTCTTTCTTTGGTCATGGATGTTCTCGATAGACATTTGCTAGTTATTGTATTGTGGTGTATGCATTTTGAATGCGGCACATGTCTAAGACAATCTGTACAAAGGGCCTTTTTAGTTAATATATTGTTTATTTCTCCATTCTTCTGTAATATAGCTCTTGGATTTCGATCAATAAGGAGCAGAAATGAAATTTTTGGATCTTCTCATCTTTGAAATTTTACATCTTTTGATTGAGTGAGATTTTGAGCCCCTTAGTATCTTTTAATAGATTTTTCAAGCAAACTACTTTCTCTCCATTATCACACAAAATTAGGGACATCTCTCTAATTTTGTTATAAATAAAGTCGAAAGTCATTTACGAACACATTTGAACCCAACATATATATATATATATATATATATATATATGTATGTGTGTGTGTGTTTTTCAATCAATAAGGAGTGAAAACACTCACAATTAAAATCAAAAATTGAATTTCTATTGCTATAGAAACATATATACAACCCAAATGATTGAAAAAATTACCCTAAAATACTAATATACATTTGCATATATATCTCTAAAATTAGTTTTATAAATTTGAACACCTATATATATATATATATGCATTGCTTTAAATTTTGTGCAGGTTTAAATTAAATTTTTTAAGACCCCAATTATGGCTCAATTTAACTTGATGAATATTGTTGTTTATGATTCTTTTCCAAGAATAAAAGTAACACAAATATAAAGCTTCTAATTATCAGCCATTAATACATACCCTTTCAAAAAGCATTCGAAAATGCTTAAGCACTTTTTCAAATTATTTTGATTATAGTCAGTATTAGGAGTGTCAATATTTGATCTGATCCGAAAATTTCGGGTTCGGGTTAGGAATTTCGACCCGTTTGTAAAATCGAGCTGGTTCGGGTTGACCCGGAAACCCGAAATCAACCCGATTTGACCCGTTTTTAATTAATTTAGGAGGATTTTAATGGATTTTTAGGAAATAAGTAAATGATATTTCTAAAAATTATAAATATTATTGGCCAAATTAAATTAATCTTGATTTATTTTAAATTAATTGAATTAAATCTTACCTTAATTTGATTTAGATTTAAATAAAAAAAAATTTAATAAAATATACCCGAATCGGGTCGGATTCGGGTTGACTCAGACTCGAAGCGGATCGAGTTCGGGTTCGGAAAACCGACCCGTTTGCAAAAACGGGTCGGTTGAGCAGTGTCGGGTCAATTTCGGGTTGAACTCGAACCTAACCCGTGACCCGATTTTGACAGCCCAAGTTAGTATGCTCCTATATAATATTTTATTTAGACATTCCTTCTTAGAAATTATTATTTGAATGAGATGATGTAATTAAAGCAGATATAAATAGTGAGTGGCAATTCTGTTATTAAAGAGGTTGGTGAGGGGCAATGTAAGGACGTGAGTTTGAGAGAATAGGACATGGGGATGTTTTTGAGCGTGTGAGCCAAAAATGCCAGGGCATCAGCGAGTTAGTGTTCCGTATACGAACTCTTACCGTTGTGTACTGCACTCACTTGTACCACATAAAACCATTGCGCCTATTGATTTTTGTCTGGCCCACACGTGATGCATGGCAGCTATGCCTTGCCGTTTTGTCAACGTGATGATGTCTTCGTCTGCGTGTGAAAATAAATTTGTTTGGAACATTTAGGTCAAGTAACTTAGATTCATTTATATATCATATTTATAACACTTGAATTCAAAATTTTTGAATTAATAATCAAAATTCTCAACTAACTGATCAAGTTGAGTTGTCTGTAAAAATAAAATTTTATTATGTTGATCATTTTGATCTGTTGGTCGGGAGTTTTGGCTATCAACTAAGAGATCTTAGGTTCATATTTTGTGTTTGTGCTGTGTGTGTTTGTCTTAGGCTTCATTAAGGACGACTTTCTTATTGTTTCTTAAAAATCCTTTTTAGTAAAAAAATTATTATTTTTAACTAAAAAGTTGCTTGAAGAAGCTGTAAGAAAGACGTCCCAAACAAAATATTAATTAGCATAAATGTTTCAAAAATATATATTTATTAGTTTGATGGTTTCACATTACACTATTATTATTATTATTATATAAATTAAATGCAAAATTTAGGTTTCATTTAGGTTAACTTCCAAACGGAGAGATATTATGTTCAAGTTTTGTGTATGTGTTGTGTGTTGAGTTTATCTAGGCTTCATTTACGACAAATGTCTTATTGTTTCTTAAAACAGTTTTTTAGTACAAAAAATTTAATTTTTTTTAACAAAAAGCTGTAATTTTAAGAAGTAATAAGAATGTTGTCTCAAATAAAATCTTAATTAGGCGAAATGTCTCAAAATTTATATAGTTATTAGTTTGGTGGTTTCATATTATACTTTATTATTATTATTGTTATTATTATTATTGTCTTTTTCATGCTTTGTTTAAGAAATATATATATATGTAATAGATTATAATTAAAAGAATAATATTAAAATTCTTATTTATTTCATACATCTCCTATGGTTTTATCACTTTTAATATTTTATGCGTGTTCTGCAAATTCTTTCCTACTATATATAATTCATTTGAATTCTATCAACGTTGACAGAATATTTAAAAATGTGTAATATTCCAAATGTTATGGCAAATAATTACTGGCTAATTTGGATGCAAGTGTAAATGTGCTGGATAGATGTATAAATATGATATTAAGAAAACGATTGAGAGTAAATAAACAATTATTTTTTCACCTAATTAAAATAACGGAACAATTTTGGATTTGCATTCGAATTAGTCCAGTTAATCACAATCGATATTTTTTTTAAGTTATTTTTATTTTATAAATCCTTTTCGCTTCGAATTATTTAAAATATATAAATAAATTTTCTGCTTTGATTCATCTTAAACTTTGTTTGGGATAGCTTTCTTAATGTTTTTTAAAGTAATTTTTTAACAAAAAATTTATTAAACAATAAATTTTTATGCTAAAAAATTACTTTAAAAAAAATAAATAAAGTTGTCCCAAGCGAAACCCCTAATATTCTAACAACGTGCACGTACAAAAAATTTAATTTTGTAGTAAAAGAATCCATTATTAAGCATAAACAGGATGCTTATACATATGTGGAGATCAAACAATATATTAAATCATTGAAAGAGATGAAGCAACAAAGATCTCCTTTCAATCTTTCATGCTGCCTTGCAACAAAGATCTCTTTCAGATGCATCGTTTCACATCTACGCAACGCTAGGTGCTGCTTACGTTTTATACATGTTTCGTTTGGGACAGTTTTTTTACTATTTCTTAAAGCGGTTTCCTAGTAGGTAGCTGCTGCTTTAGCGGTTTTCTAGTAGGTAGCTGCTGCTTTAAGAATCAGTAAGAAAGTCATCCGAAACAAAATCTTAGGTTTCATTTGGGACGACTTCTTTACTGCCTCTTAAAACAAAAAGCCGTCCATTAAATTTTGTTTGGGATAGTTTCTTATTAATTTATAAAGTTGTTGCAGAGAAAGTAGTTGTTTAAAACTGTTGTGGAAAGCATCTTCCTAGTACAATTTTTTTAAATAGTGAAAAAACAGCGGCCAAACAAAAATGTGATTGCAGTTTGAAAAACAAAATAGTAAGAAAGTTATATCAGACGAAGCCTTTGTTATATCAGTTGCTCTATATCAATCTACTTATATACTGAAAGTCTTAGACAAAATGAAGCCTTCGTGTGCAGCTCTTAAAATCTTAGCCTAAAGAGTTACGGGCTGTGAAGCTTGATAGCCTTCTTGAATGTATCAAGCTGCTTAAGTCCTAAAGCCGTAAAGGCAGCTCCTGCTGAGAAAATTTTCTTTTTTGGTTCTTTAGTTTGATGGGTCTGTTGTTTACATTTGTATATCAGGTTTCTATTTGTTTTTTTCTTTTCAAGTGGAACAGTGGAAGTGTGCTATTTCGGCATTTCCTGTAACTTTTGCAGCACATTAAAAATAGTACAATAAACAAGTAAAAAAAAGCTTATGAAGTAGAACTGACAGCAAAATCTAAATCTTCTAAACATAAATAAACTTTCAGCAACAGTTTCTCACCAAATTTTTTCAAAAGAAAATTTTCATCCAACGTTTCGCTTGGGACAATTTTCTTATTATTTTATGAAGCAATTTTCTTATTATAAAATGTATACATTTATATAATATATAGATCTTAAGGATACTGAAGAGGTATGGTTGTGAACGATCCAGTGTTTTAGCACTTCAACTTCCACTCCCATTTGTGTTCTTTGACTTTTTAAGTTGAATATTATTGTCATTTGAAGTGTAATATCTCCTAAAAAATCAAAATATTATGTATCAAAATCTCAATTTAAAATTATATTCAAAATATTCATTGTTGAAGTATTGTGATTTAGAATATTATGTATTTTATTGATAAACATATCATCATTACATCATCTAAGTGATATTAAAATAATTTTGATATTTATTACGCATCTGATTCAACCATTGTTAATCCTTTAAAGCTTGATGTTTCGTTTGGGATAGCTTTAGACTGTTGTTTTTTTTCCTACTTTCAATAAATTTTTGTGCTAAAAAATGGGTTTACATTACAAAACAGTGAGAAAGTCGTCTCAAACGAAGCCTGAATCTCTATTGCTCCGCTCAATGATCAGTCCGATTTTCGAAACCCTGAATAATATAGCTTTGCTCTTAAAGAACTTTTGGATATTTTATAGTTGTTGGAATCTAAGTAATAAAGTTGGTGAAAGGCATTGATTCATCAATCTCATCTTCACAAAGGGGAATCAAGACTCACATCTCACACCCATTTGTTTGGATGAAATTCGGTCTTCAAAGGTTTTCAAGTAAAGTAAGGCTTCCTTTATTTTATCCTGCGGTCCCCAACGTTTTTTTTTTCCACCTGCCAATCGCTTCCTCATTTGCATGAATCTGAATCCTTTTCTATGCTTCTGTGTTCACAATTTAGATTCTTTTTCAAATATTCCAAACTTCTCAACATTTGAAAGACACCCTATTGATATTCTTAGGCCTATTGGTATTCTTTTAGAGGATTTACATGCATGCATGTCATATAATTTTATGTATATTATGGATGAGTTGATTATGATTTTATAGATATATGATGAAAGATAATTTAAGCATAATACATTAAAATTTTTGTGATTTAGGGTTTAGGTTCGTTATAGAATATAAATTAGAAAAATATTTAGAAATTATTGATTGCATTTAATATAGTTTTATCGTGCTATATCGAGTTATGAATGTAATATAAGATCTATATATATTATATAAATTTATACATTATGCAAGTATTGTCGGTAAAATATTTTTCGATATTGACTGGTACTACAACAAAATTCACTAAATACCGCCGGCTTTTACGGCGGTTATTTGGTCGCCGAAATTACGGCAGTTAGACCGCCGGTATAAAGCAGAGGTTATACTAGCGGGTTGACCGCAAGAAATGCCGCCGGAATGTTCTATCTACAACGCATTTACCGGCGGCCCTACTGCTGGTTTTAAGTGACTAATTTTCGGTGGCTTAAGCCATTGAAAATGTTGTCGCCGGTATTCACCCTAATACCCATGCCGTTGGAAATTTCTGTCGGTATTGGATGATTTTCCTGTTCTGTGGCTAGAACAGAAGTTCGCAAAAGTGACAACTTTTTATAGAACTTAAAATGTTTTTCAACCTAGGTCTCTGTGAGATTGTTTAGGTCATGATTGGTCCATATTCTAATTTAATGTGTAGTTGCTTGAGCCAAGTCAAGTCTAATGAATGTGCTAGACTAGGTTAAAGATTCAAGCCTATTACGAGTACATGCTACTTGTGTAGATAAGCTAAGGATATAAGGGTTGCCATCCGATGGGTACACGAAAGTGACGAACTTGCTTTGACTACTGAACCATGCTTGTCTGTTGGAGCGAATTGGATTAGTCTAATGAGTATGATAGGGCCAAGTGTGTTCCTCTTCCTCATACCTTGAAATTGTAGACAGGGTCAAGGTAAGCCCATATGGTTCATATTAGCCATTTAACATCGTATAGATTCTATGTTTGCATCAAGGTGTTTAACAATAAGGTTAATGTGCTCCAACACTTTGACTACTTTGACTAAGATAAGTGCACATAAATTTTTTTATCAATAAATTTATAACAAATCACATGACTCATAAAAATAAAAATATGATAAAATATAATTATGTGAAGTTTATTTTAAGATATATTAATTTATTTCCTATAAGAACATTATCTTCCCAATAATGAATATTTTTTATTATTATTTTGAGTTTAAAAATATATAACATGATGCTCTCTTTAAAATGTAAAGCTTTGTTTGGGACGACTTTCATATTGTTTTTTAAAAAAACTTTTTAGTTAAAAAAATTAATTTTTTTATATTATAAAGCTACTTTAAGAAACAATAAGATAGTCGTCTCAAAAGAAGCATAAGAGAACAGGCAAAGCAAGTGCCATCTACAACACCTATTCAACCATGATTTCATTGTTTCCCGTGTTGGGGAATGCAGAGTAATACCACTATAACGAAATAAGCAATAAAGTAAAAGCAGCATAAATATAAAGGACATCATGATTTAACATTAAAAACCCCCAAAATAGGAAAAAAAAACCACAGAACCACACCATATCAAGAAATCCACTATGAAAATTGGGAGAAATAAGTACATATATTTCTTCTCTATCACTCTCTCTTTGCTTTTCTTCTCACATGCACCTTTCTCAATGTCTACCTTAAAAAAATACAAGAGAAAGTCAAGTTGATAACCCCAAAGGACGCAACCCTTCAGAAGAATGAGAAATGTTCAGTTCATCTCATAGCATTGGACTGCCAATTTGGGGCAATGCGATGCTCAAGCCTCTATCTGATGACGCTGCGGCGCTCAAACTCACAGTACTACGACAAAGAACTTAATTTTAGCACTATTGTGTTGAATCCAGAGCATTGGGCACTCTTTTCTATGTCGATTAGCGCTAGGGCGCTGAGGAACACAATGTCGGGCGCTCAGGTACACAACGTCGGGGGCGTGTTCAAGGGAAAAAAAAAGGTGCAAAGCACCCAAACCCAAGCAGGGGGTAAACCCCCCGCGCCCCCTAATGAGCACGAGAAACTTGGGGTCCAAGACAACAGAACAATCCGATTGATCAATACAATCAGATACCACACATAACATGCTACACCCCAAAAAATATGATTTTCTTCCTCTTTATAATACCAGAGGATACATGCACACACATCTACTTCTATAACTTTAGTATCTTTAGGGCCGTAGGGAATCCCACTCCATCACCAAGCAAGTATCCCATGGATCAAATCATTCCCAGAATAATCAATGGATGGTCTGAAAATTTATGTCTTTGCCGAAAAGATTGATGCAGCTAAACAACTCTTTCTCATCTTCTCAAAGAATATAAGCAATGGTTTCAACGTCATAAAGAAATGATATGATGCCTATGTGAATATCAGCTAAGTTATTTTAGAAGTTATTAATAAGAATTTAGAATTGAATTTCTGCTGCATAAATAATATGATGACCCTCCTATATATGATCATGCCATTGTAAGTAAGGTATATGCATTTTTTTTTTTCATCTGATCATTTAGGCTTCATTTGTGACAACGTTCTTAGTGCTTTCAAAAGCATATTTTTAGTATAAAATTTTCTTGAATTAATTTTTTTTTACAAAACAATTGCTTTAAAAAGCAATAATAAAGCCGTCACAATAGAAGCATTGTGACAACTTTATTATTTCTTTCTAAAGCAACTTTCTGGTACCAAAAAGAAAATTTTTGTACTAAAAATTTACTTTGAGAAGCAATAAGAAAGCCGTCCCAAACGAAATGAGTTGTGTGGGATGGAATACTGTTGATGTCGTGTGCTGCATTATAAGTAGCGTGCCTTCCCTACTCTCTCAACAACCTCACCTCAGAGTTTTCTTCACCATAGACTGATTTCAATGGATGGCAGAGCTGAGTCTTCTGAGACAGTAAGGTATAGGAATTGATATGTTATTATGTTTGCAGATCTGAGAATGTTTTTTGCTTGTTAATTTCTTCTTTATCCTCCCCCAACCCTTTCTCTGGCTATTTGCAAACCCACATAACATATAATTTTCTTCTTGAAATTTGATAACTGATGGAACATATAGATCTATTAATTAAAGATAGAAAATGAGATATGCTTCTCTAAATTTCTATGTAGTATGATTTTACATAGCTAGCTGATCAATTGGCTTGCATTGGCTAGGAACAAGTGTGCTGCTTGCTTTAGGCAATATAATAAAAAGGAGCACCTGGTTGAGCACATGAGGATCTCATTCCACTCTCCACATGAGCCCACATGTGGCATCTGCTTGAAGCATTGCCGGTCCTTCGAGTCGCTTCGAGAACATCTCATTGGTAAGAATTCAAAATATTTTATTAATAACCATATAGTAGAAGGTGATGGACATTCATCGATCGAATTAAAAGGATAAATGAATGATATCAGACTATTTCTAAATATTTCAATACCATCGATTATCATGCCAAAAGAACACTACAGGAAAACTTTGTATTACTGTCGGACTTTCCGGCAGAAATAAATATGTTGGTAAAAGCGGCGAACAAACTGGCGCATTTTGCATCGGTACCTTAACTACGATAGTTCCCATGGATTTTCCACTGGCCTAGTCGTCGTTATTTATAAGACCGGCAGTTTATTCTGGCGTATTGTCCGCTAAAACTTAACGGGGAATATCTGTCGGACAACTTTTTGCTGGAAATTCGCCGGAAAATGCATTTTACAGACGGATTTCATCCGCTAATAACCGCCGATTTTCGTGTGGTGGAACCAACTCTCAAATGAATAGAGTTTACGTAGCAGTCACCCACTTTTAAATATTGCTCAATACTCATAGAATAACTATATTCACCTTCACTTTTGTTATAGATGATATTCTATTTCAGAATCTTTACAATAATTTCTACCATCTTTATCAACTAATGTATACTCTTTTCTTTGTGAAGGGCCTCTGCCAAAGGTAGAATGCGCGAAAGTGTTCAGCAATCAAGGCTGCAACTTTTGCTTAAAAATCTTTGAAAGCCAGCAGGCTCTCAGGATTCATCGAGGATCATGCCAAGTCACACGAGCCACTCCAGTACATAATAAACTAGCCCTTCTGTTGATCAAAACAATCAACTTTTTGCAGTAACGGTCATTATTTTTTTTTATTATATTATCGATACTACTTGCCAATAGGTTTTAAGTTCCAGTACTTCAAGGCCTACCGCGCAGAATTTCATGGATATCGATTCAAGAATGCAAAGCGCTAGTGTTGTTGCACTTAGTTGCGGAATGGTTGGAGGAGGAAGTGATGGCTCCTTAGACATCTGCGCTCGGGTTTGCCTTATCGATCAAGAAGAAAACATTATATTTCATACTTATGTGAGACCTCAAATTCCTATCACAAACTATAGGTTGGTACAATTGGTGCTATTGTACAAGTAGACTACAAAGAAAAATATTATACTAATCAGTAGGAAATATTAACTCAACAGGTATGAGAGAACTGGTATCAGTCCTGAATGCTTGAGGGATGCAATGCCACTGAAGCAGGGACAAAGGAAAATCCAGGACTTTTTATGCAATGGAGAACCCATATGGAAGGTTAGATCAAAGGTTACTAGAGCAAGGATACTTGTTGGCCATGGCCTTGATCATGATCTTGAAAGCCTGGAGATTGAATATCCTCAATTTCTTATCAGGTGCTATGTAAATTGCTTGTTTTATTCAACCATTTTAATGAGTTTGAAATTGCAAATAACTATTAATTTACAGGGATCTGGCTAATTATCCACCAATGATGAAAACTAGCAAGCTAAGTAACTCATTGAAATACCTTACACAAACTTATCTTGGGTAATTACAAAACCGTTCTCATGAAACTTTTTAATCTTTTTTTTCCTTGCTATATATTTACAATGAATTTGGATAGATATGAAATACAAACTGGAATCCAAGATCCATATGAAGATTGTGTGGCAGCAATGAGGCTCTATGGTAGATTGAAAGCTCAGCCTCATTCTGGAGAGAATGCTTCAGGGTCTGGAGAAGTTCAGAATAGAAATAATTTCCCTGCATGGAGACAGAGAGAGCTGGAGAATATGAGCCCAGCAGAATTATTAGAGATTTCAGCCTCTGATTATTACTGTTGGTGCTTGGACGCTCAAAGAGTGTAATTTGCAAGTAATCTTGCTGTTGTATCTATGAAGAAACTATATGATACTGTTGTGTGGAATAATGAAATTTATAAGAGGTGCTTCTGAGATATGTCGAAATGCTCGATAGAAAGATAAAAAAATACACTATCTGCCTACTTTGTTGTAAGTGTAGCTAGTGAGTACGATCACCATAGCTTTCTTCTTAGTATAATGGGTATTTGGTATCAGTGTTATAGACAACTTAGTTATACTTCTTTAAGTAGCATTGCAAAATAAAGAAACAACTATGGCATACTTAAATAGAATGAAGCATTTACATAGGGTGGGGAAATTGCTAATTGAAGATGTCTAAGATTCTTCTAATGAAACTAGAATGAAATGTATTGAACTTTGTGACTCAAAAATAACAAATTTAAAGAAGGCTTATTCATTATTCGTTGAAATATGTTGACTAATTATTTCTAAAGGGATATTGATTGTTTGAAGTGCTTTGTTTATCATAGGATTAGTTGATAGCCAATCATTGGTTTGAATTATTATCTCACCAAAGGTGCTGACATAAACTTGACTCGGATTCTATCTAATTGGAGGTAAGTGAATTTACCCAATGAACTCAATTTTGATAAAGGCCTAAATGGTACCACCTACTTCGTGTTGTACAGAAGAATGCAAGTCGATTAACCACCGAAAATAATTGATAGGTAAGTAGGGCCAAATCAGCCTTAATGAAAAAGGACGCAATTGCACTTCTTGAATTATATTAAAATCAATTTTAAATAAAACTGGAAAATAATTTGAAAAATTAAGCTCTCATAAAAAAATTTAAATGGATCCCACTCAATTTATCAACAAGCTATAGCTTGCCATTTCATAGTTCTATGTTAATTAGAATGTAGAATGATTTCTATTTTTTTTTTTAACATTATTGATATAAAATTAATTATACTAATGTGAAATGATATGGGCTCTGAAAATTCATGTCCCGACCTCTCCACGGATCCCTTTCTTTCTTTCTTCGGGCTGTCGTGGAAATCGAGGCAAATTTTTAGAAGGCAGATTGAATTGTGAATATGATATCACCTAGAGATTTCGCCCTCATTTTGCGAGAACTTTATGATCCCGAGTTCTGGTTTCCTATAGGCGCAAGCCCCTATAGTTAATTACCCCTCTTGATAACGAGAGAGAACTTTCGATTAAGGCTAGTCGTCAAACAGATATGTGGTATCTTACGTATAGTGGAAACATGATTTGGTATTTGAAGTTTAATATTTAAAATTAAACTTTTCATCATCTTGCACTTAAAGCAGATGGTGGGATAATGAATGATGGGCCCGATCAAGATCCCATGGTTCCGTGGTCCCGAGCCATCTTGGTCCCTGATCTACGTAGTTAGAGGAGGCAGTCGACCCAACTTGACAGAAATATCCTTGTTAGCAATCATGGCTTGCTTCGTCCAAGGGTACCTTGTAGATCTGAGGTGGATGTTTGTCTAATGGGATAAATTTGAATCCACCTTAGCTGATAGAATGCTTAATGCCCTAGTGATTATATTTTAATGCTTTATATCTCAAAGAGTTACTGTCATTAGAGAGCATATGGGCTCTAGCCATGGCCGTAATTTAGTGGTGTCATTTTTCGGCAAACCACCAAGTTTAGGAGGCCCTGGTCATAATTGTTTACCTAGGGTGTCATTTGACGACAAAATGACAAAACTACCAATTAGAGGACACGTGTTATGTCCTTGCTAGCAAGAGATTGTTTAAGATTGAATTCTAGTGATATTCTCGATCAGGCATTAGTTCTTTGTGGGCATAAATAAATTTTAAAATTATTCACCTTGGCAAATTATTATGGATGGTGGATTGATTTTGCTTTTAGTGTTTGATGATCTATTTCAATTTTAAATATTTAGTTTTTGATATTTTTGAAATTTTAAATTTTCATGGGCATTTGGGAATTTGGGGAGGCATTTTTAAACATTTGAGGTCCCCTTAGGTTGAGATTTTTTGTCAATACGACCATCATCGAAATACTTATGGGCAATTTTATTTTATTGTTTAAACCTTGTCAACTCTGTTAATTTACTGATAGAGAATCATGTTTATTGTCAGCTTTATGCCTTTATAAATTAATTTTCCTTGTTGTAGGTTTTGAAGGCCTAATATGAACGTATAAAATAAATTTTCTGGTCAACACCATGACTATATTTTATTTAATGGTTTGAGCCATGTCAACTCCTATTTATCCATATAGAAGAATCAAGCTTGTACTTGAGTTTAATTCTTAACCTGTGCAACATCCTTAGATGTCACGTATGTGCATACATCACACTCGTTGGGGCCCATGTGGGTGTCTACTTTTACTGTTTTACATGTATTTTTGCATAATGTATTTTGTGTAACAATTGTGTGTATGCAGTGTTATATGTGTGTACAACATATTTTTATATATACATGTATGAATGTGTCAACACTCTTTCGACACATTATGGGGCACTTTAAAATGCTTGACACTGATCAACTGTGCGGAGGATCATCATTTGAGTGTAAGCATCATTTATTTAAAATTTATAAATGTCTTCTATTAACTTGTACGGATGTTGCATATTTGGTGGTCTGGCGTTGCATTATGGTTATTTGATGCTTCTTTACATATGAGTTGTTATTTAGAAATGCGCAGGGCCCATGCACTTTGGAATTTATTAATGCCTTTTATTAATTCGCTCGTATGCATGCTATGGATCCAGTGGCATGGTGTGGCATGGCGTTGTAGGTTATTTGCCGCTTTATGCATGTATGTTATTGTGCACTAATGGGTCTCCGGCAGGTGTTCATAGATAACTGCATCTGCTAGATTCATTTTAGGCATTGTTGATGTTTCGAGCACAACAACGAAATCTGTTTCACAATTAGATATTGTTTGGGCAACTTGTGTGTCAATTCCCTCGATTTGCATGTCGTTACCTTGACATCCATGTTGATCTCCTTGCGCGACTTCAATTGAATGAATTCATGATCATTCTTGGGTATTGCCAATGCACTGAACACAACATAGAAGTTCGTTTTGCGATCAGTTATCATTTCTGATTTGACTGCGAGGAGTTCTCTCTTAGGAAAATTTGATGTTCTGACCGCAATGGAACACTCCGTTCAGTGATCGAAGGTCGTCTGACCCTTCAGGTCCAGCATCACAAGTTGTCCAAACTTATATCTCCATCTAGCAAAATTCATAATGAACCCTTCTACTCACTCCCTTTCTTTTAATGTGTAGAAACTTCCTCAATATGATGGGAAGAATAGGGTTTGTTGTACTCCACAAGAAATGAATCATAATATATTAATGTATCACACACATGGGTTTGCGCAGTATGAAATAATAAATCATATATCTTAAACTTTTCAAATTATAGCTTCGAGACATCAATGAAGAATTTTTTTGAACTTTATGTATAACAGAAAGATTGAGATTAAAGTTGGTATTATATATATAATATATGATTAATGGTTGTTATATGTGTTAAACTTATCTTATGTTGTACATAATTGTATAACACACATAAATATGCATGACCTCTATTTAATTAATGGTTGGACTGATCTTAGGATGCATCAAGAAACCTATAAACTTAGTGTTAACAATATTTTATGATAAAAATATTAAATTAGTAGCGATTATCATGGGTTAAATGTGAAGTACAAATTAGGGGTAATTTTAAAATCATTATTATAAGAGATGGTTCATGTCTAGTAGTTGAATATGAGATACTTGCTTTCCTCTTTATAGCTCTAAACATAAGGCTGCATAGAATTATGTGGAATAAACTAATAAAAATCCTCTCAACTACTATATTTACCATTGTATGATGAATTATGTCCTATAATAAACAAGTTAAGAGTTAATAATCCTCCATATAGATAAAAAATTACTGCCCATTGCTTTCCAACACAACAATCTGGTTTCTTTCTTCCTAAAGAACTCAACACATCTTCTCACATGCATTGATATGACCTCATAAGCATAGACGTGTGGTGATATTATATATACAATTGAAAGCATTTCAAATATATCATTAAAAGATGATTAAATTGGAATTAATTTATTTGAATTAGTAGTAAAATTTGGATGAGTTATTATAGTAGTAGTTAAATTATATTTATATTTTGATGGATACATTAACAAGCCTTACTAGATTTAAATGTTCGGATATTATTATTTGTTGACAAATATTATTGTAATAATACATTTTTTTAATTGAAAGCATTTCTAAATTTGTAGCCCTCAGCTCATTTTATTGGGTTTCTATGATTTCTATTTTGGGTTTGGTGCACTGGCTGTCTCTTGAGAAACTAATGTTCTCCTCCCACGCCACTGGTCAATAATTCCTTCCCTAGTGATGTTGATGTTGCATGTGAGGTTTCCTTGCAATGTCTTACCCAATTAAACACAAACTCCTATTCTACTCACACAATGTCGGTTTGTGGTGCCTTTGAAGCAATGTCTAGGACACACCGTGCAATCCCACGATGCCTTCCTAATAATGTCATGATCATAGGGGTGGTCTTACGTTTCAAACATCGTTAGTTCACAATGCCTTTTTAGCAATGTTGAGATCGCACACCGATTACCCCAAAATTCCTTCCTTAACAATGTTAAGGTCGCATAGTAATTGCCTAGTGATGCCTTCTATAGCAAGCTCTTGCTATGGATTACTCTTGTTAGAACTCTCGAGATATCTATCCCCAACAAGTTCAAACCTTTGAACTAGCACAAACAAAATTCAAACTTTTATTTAAACTAGGTTTCAAATTTTCTTTGAACCCCCATATTTGAACAAATTTTAGAAGTCAAATAAGTTCAAATTAATCTCATTCACGATGAAACTTAGAAAGTAGTTTGTTAATACAAGTGGGGATAATTTTATCAGAAAGCAAATTTTCAGACATATTTTTTCAAAGAAACAAACAACACCGATATTTACTCAATTGTGTGTATTATGAGATATATTGAATCATATAAATTAATTAAATATATGATTTAAAATTTTAAATATTTTATTAAGGTTTTCATATAAAAATGGTAATGAAAAAAACCTGTTGTTCTTATGATATTCCGATAAAAATTTTAATTGAAATGAGCTTTAAATTTTTATTTTAATTTAAAATAAATATAATATACATTATCTATGTAATATATTCATCTTATAATAAAATTTTAAAGATTAGGTTAATTTTACAATATTTTCTAAATAAAAAACAAAGAATTGAAGAGGTAGAACAAAATGCCTCTTTGCTCTGCGTTGATCACCGCGGCTTGCCAGAAACAAACACCCCATTTCTCCCTAGGATGAGGGAAGAAAAAACACACTTCTTTCCCTCGGCTCTCTCGAATTTCCCCCTCTCACAGTTTCCTCCCACTTTCCTCTCACGTCCGCCTCACGATTTTTGTTTCGGAGGAACCTAATTCCTGAATTGGATTCTCTTCCGTTGATAGCTCCAATCTGCAATCACTGATATGGGTGTGTACGACGGGAACCCGTCGAAGGATGCTGCCCCCGGTCTGGAACCACGGCCTATTTGGACCCCAGCCGCCGAGCCGGCCGCCGCTGGCCTCGCCGAACAGTTCTCGGCGCTAGGCATGGGCGATCCCTCTAAAGGCGGCCTTTTCCAAGTTATGAAGGCCATGGAGGACGCAGAGAGCACCATCAGGCAACAGGTAAGCTGTTTTCTCTTCGGGTTGTCACTAGCAGGCTGTATCGGCAAAAAAAATCACTAGTTTGTCACTTTTGGTTTCTCGAAGCCTACTTAGGAAATTTACGAATTAGTAATTGCTACCCTTCTTGTTACTTTGCTTCTTGGGGTGAAATGTAGCCGGAGTTTTAAAAGAGTTGGCGGTGATGGTAGTCAACGTCGAAGCTAGAGGTTGTTCTCCACACATCTTTTGGATTAGAGGCATCAGTATTTTTTTTTGCGAGAAAAGTATATTCTTCCAGACTGTGAACAAGTTTTATATTCAGTTAAAATTTGAATGGTGTCAATATAGGGTACTGCTAGGGTTTCCATGTTACAGTTGGCGAGTGGATTATACGGAATTACGGATCAAGTTGAAGAGTAGCTTAACGAAAATGTCCAATAGATTTGTGTATACATGGTAACCATGATTGATATTTTGTAAGTCAAAAAAAATTTTTTTCCCTCTTCTAATGATGGATATCTTATGTGATTTTGCATCTCAAATTCAATGAGGATTTATGAAAAGTATTGGTTTCTTTTGATATCTTCAGACAGGCTAGAAAGTGAGATTTCTGACGATGCTTTTAATTATATGTTTGAATAGGCTAAATATTATCACGGCCAAGACTCAACAGGCTTTGTAAAGAAATCAAATATTGTTTGTTTTCATTCTTAGTCTGACTGAACTCTGTATGAAGTGAACAACTTGATCCAGTGGTAAATCCATCTCTCTGCAATGCAGCAAACTGTTGTATGTTCATCTTTTCAGATGCCTATTAGCTGAAAATAGGGGGTATTGAACTATAATAGTAGAATATTAGCCAATTTTTTAATGTTTGACAACTAAAGTCAATAGCTTGCAAATTTTAATATCTGTTGGATAATAAATGGCATCTGCTTAATTATTTTTCATCTCCAGTCATTTTTTATCCATATATGTTAAAAAGGCAGGTCTTTGCGACTAGGAGATTTATTTCGAAGTTCCAAGATATTAGTAAGAGTAAATTTAATTTAATTTTATCTAGTACGAAAGCTAGAAACCGCTAGTCATCTAGTGGCAGTTACATGAGCTGCATGTTGACATGAAAAGCGAGGGAGCACATTGTACTTTACCAATAAATGGTTGGCAGAATAATATGCCTTTTGATAAAATGGTTTTATGGAACATTTGTTCTCCTGAAC
This sequence comes from Dendrobium catenatum, assembly GCF_001605985.2. NCBI lineage: Eukaryota > Viridiplantae > Streptophyta > Magnoliopsida > Asparagales > Orchidaceae > Dendrobium > Dendrobium catenatum. The sequence continues at coordinate 596,500 of NW_021319303.1, read as the reverse complement.
AATAGAGACTTTAGGAGAGACACTTTTAAGGAAAATATTCTTTTGTTGTTATATGTATTCCTCATATTCTTATCAGAAATTATGCCAGCCCAATTAATCAGCCAAATCAGCCTAACATTGGTAGCCTGACCCAACATCTTCTAGGTGAAATTAGAGCAGCATATTCACAAACTTAAATTTGACAAATTGACAAATGGACTTCAAGATGAATTAGAGATATCTAAAACATCATTGCATAATACACTTTATTTAGGAAGTTTTAATTGTACATGAGAGAAATTATTTTCAAAATTAACTAAAAAGCTAGTTTTACAAGGAGGGTAACTTCAATGTCTTACTCTATATTATGAAATTTTAAGATACTGGAAGTCACAATCCGTTTAAACTTATCTCATTGAACTGTCAAAGGCATGCATGCTTTCTTGACTATATAATTCGCTATCACACTCAGCTTACTGTATAACTTATCAACCAAATAATATGGAAATAATGATACGAAAAATGAAATTGTACTAGTACAAGCATAAGCTAGTTATGCTTTATCAATCCCTTGGTGTCAAAGGGCGAGTTCCTTTCTTTCTTTTCCCAAAAACAGTCTATCATTGGAGAAAGACTCTCCCGCGGCAAGGCCGTCCAGCTGCTTTCTTTATCTCGCTTGCCGCGTCTAGCTTCGGTGCCCCGGGGGTTAGACCGCTTGGGTGAGATTTTCTAGTTGAAGATGCAGTCAACGTTCTTCTCCCATTAGACTTGTACTTAGAGCGCCTTTTTTTGCTCTTTTTCCTTCCACATATCTGAAGATAACGATACCCCGCTTGACGTTTCTGGATCATATATATGGATCCCGCGCGCGAGTGGCAAGTACTTCGCTTCGTGGGCTCGATTCATTATGAATTCTACGTACTGCTCACATTTGTTGACATGCTGCTCTGCTTGCCTATACTCCATGGAAGCAGTTAGCTCCCCGAATCTCTGAGCTTCCTCTTCCAAATTCACATCATTTGGACCAGGTATGGTTCTTGTAATTTCGTGTTTGACGGGAGTCCAATTCGATTCGTCACTCGACCCCCTACATAGTTCTAGCCACTACTAGGTCCAACGTCGAGAATGAAAAAACAAAAGGCGCTAGAGAAAGGAGTACCTGGAACGTAAAGGAGGGTCTAAAACGGATTCGCTCAGAGCAGAGTAAGCCCTTCACACGCCAACAACTAGCTCTGGCTTTCATAGAGGGTAAGAGGAAATGGCAGGAAAGGTTGAAACTGACACTGGGAAGAACAAAAAAATGCATGCGCTTAGCGTTTTTCTGCGGGTGAAAAAAGAAAACTCACTCTTGTTTTTTAGAACGGAAGGAGAAAAGATTCCTCATATTAGGAGAGGAAGGGAAGCCCGCCTATCAGTCCAGTCCCCCTGAAAGTTTCAGTATTCCCTTTTCAGTTCCATTCCTGCGACTAAGAGCAGTTTCTTTTCTCTCTTTTTCGTAAAAGCAAGGCGCGTATAGCGTATAGATAGCAAGTTTTAGGGCTCGCCAGCTGCAGTCACTCTTCAAAAAGCAGTATCAGAATGAATTGTTCTTAGGGAGAAACCCTTCTTTTTCTCTTCTAGTTCTCTCTTTATTTGACAAGGGCGGAGAAGACCACTCAGAACAAGAAAAAAAGCATTTTCAAAAGGTTTTACTATCGCCTGCTATCGCGAGAACAGACTGCTATTGTTCGCCTATCTATTCTTTTTTTGTTTAGTGGCTCTTCAGTTTATTGTAAAAGTTTTGATGATGAGTAAATTTACACTTTTGGAAATGTACTACCGTCCGACTTTTCGTACCCGCCTCGTTAGATCGAGCATCCGGGACGGGTCGTGACATAGTGAGGATGGAGGATGAAGGAAGAACACCTTACTTGTCTCAAAAGAATTTTCACCTTTTCCATAGAAAAAGAAATTACCTTGCCCTTTGGCAATGAACAAAGATAATCAATTTGTAATTTTCAAGGTTTCATGTAGAGAGGCTATTAAGTTTCACTATCACAAGGTGATGATTTGTTTAGATGAACAGATGTATTAATTTCAAATCAGGTATGCAAGCATTTAAAAAAGGAACCACAAAATATGAGGGACACATAATGGGATTATATAGAAGTCTAATGGGTATTGCTTTGCACTTTGCATATGACACACAAATGACTTTTCAAATCAAAATAGGGTATTCCATGGATCTTTTTAGAGCAATTTAATAGAAAAACCTTTATTTATCTAATGGATTGACTTACATCTCCCAAAAAGAGCAGGTAATTATTAATTGAATAATATCTTGACATAAGGTCTTGCAATTTCATGAGTTTTTAATGGTATCAAATCTAACATTCTTAATGTTTAAAGTGTTAGAATTTTATTGGAAGAAAAGTTGTGCAAATATATTTGTTTTATTTGTTGACTTTTTGACTTTTTTTTTTTGGTGTGTTGTGTATGACATTTCATATGGTTGGACCGTTGGAGGTCTGAAGCGATTGAAGATATGAAATTATAGTATTTAAATAGTTATGGTAAACACATAATCATTTGTTGCAACGTTATGCAGTGGGTATCACTCTTTGTTGTATAAGAGGAATGCGAGTTGTGGTATCAGTTAGTTTGGACCTGTTTGAAATGGATTAATTTGATGAGGATGCAAAGAATAACAACTTGTTTATAAAATTTGAGCTGTTGGAAATTATTTCCTATATAATCCTTTATTAGTGGTGGCCATCTTTTTTGTTCTCTTCCTACATTTTATTGCCTTTTCCAATCAGAACGCTTAATTTTCTTTTACTTAGCTTGTAATATTGGTAGCCTTAAAGTTCAGGATGATGATGGTTTTGATGTCCTAAAATGGTCTCAATTTCATTATGGGTTAAACGGGGAGTGATTTTATCTTTAAAAAATTTGGCATAAAATCATTAGAACTACTTGTTTGTTCTGGTGACTAGCTCTTGTAAGTTTCAAATGTTGTCTAAGTTAATGATGCAAGCAAAAATTTGGGAAAAACCCCAAAATTTTGCAAGCAAAACACACGTTTCCTAGGATAAAAAAACACCAAAATATGAAAAATATGACAAACTACAACTTTTTATAAGATAAAGACTTATAAACTTTGATGCTTACAAACGACAAAATAAAGACACCTAAAGGAGCTTGCATTCATCGAGAAGAAAGATACAGGTGGGGTGGACACTTGTGGAGAGAAGAACGAGATAAGAAGTCCGAGACGAATGAGGAGAAGTTCGCAAGCTTTCCTAGAAGAAGAGAGGAATGGAATAAGCTCGCAAGCTTTTCCACGATGAAACCCGCAGGTTTAGGCTCCCAAAAGTTGCATCATATCATCTCTCTAAAACTCCCTAAACATCACATATATATAGGATAAAAGATGGAGCCAAACAGCCAACATCAACCTCCAACCAAACCAATTAGGTAAGGGGAAGAGGAAGGGCAATAGGCACCACAAACAGCTCCCAAAAATCAGCACAGGAAATGGGTAGGAGAAGCCACAGGAACACAGCCAGGGAGGGACCCGAAGAGCCAACACAGAAAACGGGTTGGAGAGGTCACGGGGAAACAGCTAGGGGGAGAAACCGAAAAGCCCACACAAGCACCCAGCAGACATTTCACGGGAACACGACAAAGAAGATACCAAAGAGACACAAGAAGGGGAAGAGAAAAGGGGCAATAATTCCACTCCAATAATGAGCTAAAGTTTTAGCTCAAGCATTTATGATCTAAAACCATGAAGATCTCAACATTTCAGCACACAACCAGAGCAGCCAAAGCCCAACCCAAGAGCAGCCAAGGCCCAAATCGAGAGACAACGACTTTCCTAATTGAATTAACTATGCAAAGTAATAGCAAGATGACAAAAATCTTAAGCAGCTTAGACTTTGTTGCTTCTTAGCAACACTACTGGAAATAGAAAAGACCTTTTAGACTTTAGTGAATATTTTCACTGTCAGAAGAGAAAGATTAGTACGTTCTTTGCTTGTATACAAGTTAATTTTATTGGAAAACTTGAATAAATCTCCTAGGAAATCTTGAAGATTAGCCTGCACGCATGATGCATGTACAAGAGTCCATGCCTTGTGTCTTTAGAAACATATTATGGGAAATACTGATCACACATGTTTACTTGAACAGTAGGCATTGTGGGCTCAATGTAGGGTTTAGAGTTTGCCAAGCTACTCTCCACATTAATACAAATATGATACCTTATTTTGTGTCGCAAATCACTCAACACTTTTGTCAATTTTGTTTTTCTATATTTTAAATTGCACTATTGTCCATAACAACTATTCATTGATTTTTTAGTTTTAATCACCCATGAAACAATTTGCATATGAGGATTCTTCTTTTTGAAACAACTTGCATGGCTTATTTCATTCTTTATGAGTTTTTTCTCAAATTTCATACCTTCCTATGAAAAGTCCATACATATATTAGCGCTGCTTTAACAGGAACATAGGTTTCGTTTGTAGCTACTTTCTTATTGCATTGCTTTTTAGACCTTTGTCACCCATACATTTTGTTATTGTTTTCTTGTTGCTTTTCATAAATTTTAGTGTTGAAAAGCTACTTTTGTGAACCATATATGTTGGAGTGTGGTCGCTATAAGAAGGCTTTTGTTCAATATTTAAAAAAATTTATGATACCAATAATTGTTTTCAGAGAAGCTCCTTTCCCCACAAATTTTCTATATCACCTTTACAAAAAGATTTACCCGTGCCATGAGGACTCTTAATCATGATGTTGGCCGAAATTTTTATTATTCCACTGTTCTGAGGCAATGAATTATCTCAGCTCTCTTTTATATAATTTAGTTGGAAATTGTCTTCTGGTTTTCTTCAAAATGTTTACCATCAGCTCTCTTATATAATTTCTGTGGTGGATAGCTGCTTTTGAGAACCATATTTGCTAGTGTAGTTGCTATAAGAAAACCTTTGTTTAATATCTAAAAAAAAATAATACCCATAACCATTTTTAGAGAAGTTTCTTTCGCCGCAAACTCCTCTAGAATCATCTTTACAAAAAGATTTGGCTACGCCATAAGGACCCTTAATCATGATGTTGGCCTAAATTTTTATTACTCAGTTGTTGTGAGGCAATCAATTATCTCAGCTCTCTTTTGTATATTTAGTTGGAAATTGTCTTCTGGCTTGCTTTAAGATGTTTACCATCAGAACAATTTACCTGACGATGTTAGGCAGTTAATCAATTTAACTAAATTGATATTTGTTTTGAAAAAAAAAAGATATTTGTTTTGAAAGTAGAAAAATAAACAAAGTCATTTAAGCATTTTTGATAGATTTCTTTTGAAGTATTAGACTGTTTTCAAGTACTTAAAATACTAATACTATATATTTTTGCTTTGTTTGATGAATTAGTAAAAAAACTTACATTAGTCTAAACTCTGAACTGTTTCCAAATCTCAAGGGATGTAGATTGACAAAGTCTGAAAGTTTGAATTTTTTTTTTCACTTGCCACAATTTTGGCATTTCTAGTAAATTCAGAAAAAAACTGTTCAATCTCTTATAATCAGACGATTAGCTTATTTCCCTATATTTGTTGCTTTAACTTAGAATTTCTCATTCATGTATTTAATGCAGGCTTTAGGATTGTATTTTAACTACAAATTACTTTTTGTTTCCGTAGTTGGATGACAATAATCACTTAAGAGAGCAACTTTTACAACGAACACGAGAGCTGGAGAAATATGTAAGCATGGACCCTTGCCTGTACCTTTCTTGCCCATCCCTTTGTGAACTTATACAAGTTTCCCGAATCTTTATAATGATGTTGACTTCTATTTTCTGAGGAAAATATGTTTTAACTTTTTCTTTACTCCCAGATGTTGCTCAGTATGCTCTTCATACTAAGTAACCTTCTTAAGTTCTTTGATAGATCTATGTAAATTAAAATTATGAAGTTCATTGAAGGTATCAACCATTTCATTTATATTTTTTAAATGTTTATTTATAGAATATACAGATTCTTGGGTGGTTGTTTTGGGAATTGGGATTCATAGTCGTTTTTCATAGTTTTGAGAGTTAGGATTCATATAGTCTTTTTTCCCTCACTCTCTTTCTATACAACTTCTAGCTTCTCAATTAATAGTTTTAATTGGTCACTCTCACTTCAGTCTGTACTCTGCATCTCATTTGTTGCAATAAAAGAAAATAATGCTAGTTTAGTTGTTAAACAGATTCCAGATAAGATAGAATAGTGATAGATGCACAATCGTTTAATACTTGTGATAGTGAATCATAGTTTTCCAAATCCTTGTATTCTAGATGACATTGAACATTTTATGAGGGTGCATAGATTTTCCAATTCTTGGTATTTAGAAATCAAGTCAGTAGAACCTTGGGAAATTGTTAATGAAATGCATTGATGTAAAGCTTGGGAATTTGTTAACGAGATGAGTTTCCCTTCACAGCAGATTTTTGTTGTATGGCGTCCAATATTTTCTTTTTTGTCAATCTTTAGTCTTAAAACAGCTATTTTAGGAATAAAGCATTTCTTTTCATTGGTGTTCTCAAATGATTATTATTCTAGTTGCACTTATTTGATTTCCTCCTTTTCTTTCTGGATTGTTATCTTCTTCAGAAATTAGAATCTGTGACTAGAGGCGCTTCTGCTGATGACTTGATAGATGAACCATCCTTGGGAATATATGAAGCTCATGCGACAAATTATTCAGTTGGAAATGAAGCAGACAAGGTGAAATTAATGAACCATGGGCCTTCAACAAATTCGGATGGTTTAGTAATTCCAAGAGATGGTATCCGAGGAAGTGATGGGCCTTTCTTACGACCTAACTCTAGAAACCATCAGTATTCTGAAGGCATCAAAGTGAATGGGAATTTGAAGGTCTCTGCTGGATTGCAGGGTGTTCCTGACAGTGCTGGTCAATCTCAGTTCTCGACACCATCTTCAAGGTCTATTTCTCCAAGCAGGTCATTGTTGCCATTTGTTGCGTCATTTCTTGTTTTATATGACCACGTATTTAATTGTGTGAGGAAAACGAAGACAACGTCCATTTTGATCCTTCAAATGTGTTTACTCAGGCATCGAAGGGAAGGAGAGTATGAACCACGGCTCAATTCAGCAGGGCATGGGCTGATGCCAGTTTCTGAAATGAACTCAAACGTACTCTGGAAACAGGTATTTTATGTCTATACTGTATTCCTGCTTCTTCAGTCACTAGGCTTTTAATGGAATGTTGGTAATCCCGCCATAGGATCTTATTATTAAGGTTAGAGAGCATGAAGAAGAGATTTCAATGTTAAGAAAACATCTTGCCGACTACTCAATGAAGGTAATTAAGCATATTGATGCCCTTCATTAAAATCTGGTTTTTCTTGACCTGGTGCCTGTGTTTTTTCTAATAGGAAACTCAAATGCACAATGAGAAGTATGTTCTAGAAAAGCGCATTGCTTATATGCGAATGGTAAAGGCTTCTAAAATTTGACTTGTTAATCTATTGTTGTTTCTGCATTCTTGCCATTCTATTATGATAAGTGTTAAATTTAGAGAATCGGGGAGGGAAAGGCTTAATTTTATTGCACAAAACTATCCCTATTTATAGATATATACAAGATATCTTAATAAAGAAAAAAATAATTACAAAATCATGTATAATTGCTTTAATATAATCATTCCTAAATCAGCTAACTAAATATGGAAGGAGGTCGACGTGATCTAGGTGAGCCTTCCACTGATTCCCATCTTACTCGTGGGATCAAAATGCCAAGAGACAGCTGAGATTTAACAGGTGAACCTCCCAATGATTCCCATCCTAGGAGTGGGATTAAAATGCCAAGTGACGGCTAGGATTTAATACTCCCCCTCAAGCTAGAGAATACAAATATATCATTCCTAACTTGGTGTGGGCTCCGAAAATTCGGCCCCGGCCTCCCCGCTCGCTTTTTTCTTTTTTATTCGGCGAGGGAGTTTTAACTGAATAAGTTCCGAGGTAAATTTTGGAAGGCAGATGGGTTTGTAGATAAGACACTACCCAAAGATTTCGCCCTCATTTTGTGAGGACTTTATGATCTGAGTTTTTGTTTCCTATAGGCGCAAGCCCCTATAGTTAATTACCCCTCCCGATCACGAGAGAGAACTTTCGATTAAGGCTAGTCGTCAATCAGATACGTATAGAATACGTGTTATCTGGCATATAGTAGCAGCATGGATTTGGATTTTTGGAAATGTTTGGAAGTTTGAGAATTTGAGAAATTTCGAAAAAGTTTTATATTTAAAATAGACATTTCACCATCTTGCACATAAAACGAATGGTGGGAGAATGGATGATAGACCCGATCAAGATCCCATGGTTCCGTCATCCCGGGCCATCGTGGTCCCTGGTCTACTTAGTCAGAGGAGGTAGTCGACCCAACCTGACAGAAGGATCCTTATCGGCAGCCATGGGTTACTTTGTCCAAGGGTATCTTGTAGACCGGGGGTGAATGTTTGTCTAAGGGGACAAATTTAAATCCACCTTAGCTAACAGAGGGCTTTGTGCCCTATCAATCATATCATATTGATTCATATCTCAAGGATTTGATGCCAATAAGCGCAACAGCCTTGTTGAGGTAGAGATCCTTCTTTCTCTCTCTCTCTCTCTCTCTCTCTCTCTCTTTTTCTCGGCTTGGTGAGGTCGGGAGGAGCAAGGAGTTTGCGAATAGAAGTCGTGGGAGGGAGAGGTGTCGTATGGGAGGAAGGAGGCGGGATCTGTGACAGGGAAGGAGATCGGGAGGAGAGGAGTTCGGGAGCTTGCGAACTGGAAAAATGGTCCCGATGGCTTCGTTCGCTCGGATATTTAACGACGTGCAATGGCGCTCGATCGATGCAGGTCGCAGGAATCCCGCGAGAAACGTCGGCTGGATTTGCGGGATTTGATCAGTTTGGCGCCGAATCGGCGTGATTTCGGGATTCAACGGACATGAGGTATGTATGTAGGATTTCTATTTTCCTTCTCTTTTGTTTCCTTTTGGGTATAACATGAGGGTCAACACTTGGTAATCAGTCCTAGAAAATAGAGTTATCAATTTCCTTGGTAAGAATATTTGCAAGCTAATCTTTTGATAAGACATGATTGGTACATATAAGACCATTGTCTAATTTCTCCTTTATAAAATATATGTTCACTTCTATGTGCTTGGTCCTATCATGCTGAACCGGATTATGAGCTATGCTGATTAATTGTCACAATATAGATTCATGGGTCCTTCCCACTTAATTCTTAGGTCTTCTAGAATCATCTTGATCCATAGTAGCTCACATATTACCAAGGCCATAGCTCTATATTCCGCTTATGCACTAGACCTTGCCACCACATTCTATTTATTGTTTCTCCATATAGCAAGGTTTCCTCCAAAGAATGTGCAGTATCCTGAGGTACATTGTCTATCTATTGGTGATCCTGCATAATCTACATCAGTATATGTTTCTAGGATTATTCCACAGTCCTTCTGAAGAGAATCCCTTTACCTAGGTTCCTCTTAAGGCAGTGTAGTATTTTTTTTACATCTTGCATATGAGTCTACTTTGAATCTTGCATGAACTTGCTGACCCTGCTTACAACAAACACTATATCTGGTATGGTGTGGGAAAGGTAGATTAATTTTCCTACAAGTCTCTGGTAGGATCCTTTATCTACATTTGTATTTTCTTTAGCTTCATCCAATTTGAGATTTGGTTCTACTGGCATTGGTGCTAATTTACAAGCTAGTTTGTCTGTTTCTTTATGAAGATCGTTAATGCATTTTTGCTATGAAATGAAGATTCCTTTGTTGGAGTGGGCCACTTCAATTTCAAAAAAGTATTTTAATCTATTAAGATCTTTGATCTTAAATTCCTTGGCAAGACATTTCTTTAAAATCACTTTTTCCTTTTCATCATTCCCAGTTAAGATGATATCATCCATATAAACTAATATAATTGTGACTTCCCCTAAGTTTGAATGCTTGAAGAATAATATATGGTCCCCTTGGTTCTGCCAATACCATTAAGTAGCATAACTTTTGAGAATCTTTCAAATCACGCTCTACATGACTGCTTTAGCTCATATAAAGTCTTTTTAATCTGCTCACTTTTTTATCTCCAGATTTCTCCTCGAATCATGCTGGAATCTCCATAAATATTTATTCCTGCAAGTCCCCGTATAGGAATGTATTTTTGACATCTAACTGTTTTAGATGCCAATTGTAATTAGCTGCTAATGAGAGCAATATCCTCACGTTGTTCATCTTGGCCATCGGTGCAAAAGTTTCTTGGTAGTTAATGCCGTATGTCTGAGTGTACCCTTTCACCACCAGTCTTGCCTTATACCTTTTCAATGTACCGCAGCTTTGTATTTCACAAAGAACACCCATTTGCAGTCGACTGGTTTTTTCCTATTAGTAGGTTGGTGACCTCCCATGTATTATTCTTCTCCAGGGCCTGCATTTTATCTTTCATGGCACTTTTCTAATTTTCATTAAATAAGGCCTCATAAATATCATTAGGAATATGAATATCATTTAGTATAACCAGAATATTTTTTTGTGTGGATGTGAGAAGTTATGGAAGGATACAAAGTTGGTTATAAGGTTCAAGGGAAGTTTTTTTTGGTGAACTTGTATTTACCTCAATTTCAGGAGATAGTTCAGATTCTTGCATCTGCTCTGGGGCATAATTTGGATTTGTACGCCTGGAATACACTTGTCAAAACCTCATGTTCCATAATAACTTTGTCCTTAGTTTCCTTGGCTTTGATTTTAACTTTATGTGGATTGATTTGAGGTGGAGCTTGAAGGTCAAGAGGGGCAAGCTCACTTTTCTTATATTCCTCAATTTCAGTCTCCCCATGAAGATGAGGTTTGTTGAAATAGGGTTTTTGTTCATCAAAGGTAACGTCAATAGATACAAGAGTTTTTTTGGTGGAGGGATGATAACCCTTATAACTTTTTTGGGTTGATGAATATCTAACAACGATACATTTGAGTATTCTTGGATTTAATTTTCTTCTATTTTGGCTATGAATATGAACATAGATAGTGCACTTAAAGATTCTAGGTGTAATGTTATTATGAGTTCATAATTCGAGGTAAAAAGATGATAGAATATCCATTAGTGTTTTTAGTCCCAAGGTTTTTCAAGGTAATCGATTTATGAGATATGTGACAGTCAGAAGGGCTTCCCCCAGTTGGATTTGGGTACATTATGGTGGAATAAAATTGTATGGGTGGAGACTAGAAGGTGATCATTTTTCCTTTCCGCAACCCTGTTTTGTTGGGGGGTGTGAATGTAGGAAGGCTCATGAATGATACGTTCTTTTTGAAAGTAAGAGGATAAGATTTGGTTAAAGTAATCTTAGCATTGTCTAAACGAAAGTTTCTTTTTCTTTTTACCCCGAATTAGTTCTGAATCATGATATGAAAAATGGTGAGGATAGTGCTAACATCTGATTTGTTTTTAAGGAGAAAGATCCAAGAGACTCGAGTGCAAACATCAATGAAGGATACAAACCATCTGGCTCTTGAGATGTTAGGGGTTTTTGATGGTCCCCAAAGATCACTATGAATAAGGTAAAATGGAGTATTACATCTCTGATGTTTGTTTGAAAAAAAAAACTCATTTATGCTGGCTAACTCACAAGTTTCACAATGAAAAGATTCATTTTCCAACTTATAAAAAATAATTGAGTGCATATTTCTTAAGACATCAAAAGATGGATGTCCTGATCTAAAATGGTGAAGCCAAATAATAGATTTTTTTTTATCAAATAGGGATAATATAAAATAACCATTATTGATAATATTAGATTTGTTAATCTCTTCCAAGTAGTACAGTTCATCTCTCTCATTTACAAGCCTAATCTTCTTTCTCGATCTCTGGTCTTGAAATAAACAACAAGTAGGGTTAAATAAGACTTGACAATTATGGTCACTGGTAATTGAGGACTATGTTTATGGATAATTGAGGTATGTGGAGCATATTTTTTAGAGCGAGGGAGAGAGATAAGGGTATTGCCTCCTTGGCCTGCTACTGTGGTAAGAGAACCATCAACAATGATGACTTTCTTGTCACTTGGGCAAGAAGTATAATTGATGAAGTGGGTAATAGAGAGTGTCATGTGATTTATGGCTCTTGAGTCAATAATCTATAATCCTTTCAAATAATTTCTAGAGGCACTTAAGTCCAATGTATATATAAAACTTACCTGAAAGTACAAAAGAAGAAGATGCAGGTGGTTTTTCAAAGGATACCAGAAGTTGTTTTAATTCATCAATATCTTCTTTATTAAGATCTTTGAAGCTGAACTACGTTTCTAAGTTAGGCTGATTTGTGTAGTGTTGTCTTGAGATGTGTCCTTTTATCTGCTTCTTTGATTCCACTCCTTATTTGGGGGCTTTCCATATATCTTCCAACATGTCTTCTTTGTATGTCTTGATTTCTTGCAATAACTGCATCAAAGAGAGTCTTTGTCTTTAGGTTTTGAGGAATCCTTACTTTTTTACTTCCATCATGCTTCTTTGGTTGACACCATTGCTGAACCTTAAACTGTCTTTGGCTCTAGCATTACTCGTCATCGGCTTTCCTCAGCATGAATAAGAGAAATGATCTCGTTTAATGAGGGTGTCTTATCTTTTCCAAGGATCTGAACTCTAACCTGATCAAATTCCACATTTAATCGTACAAGAAAGTCATACATTCTATCTTTCCCAATAAAATTTTTCAGGATAACAGCATCTTTTGGACACTTGATTTTCATGCATCTATAGTGATCAAGTTATTGTCACAAGTTTTGAAGGAGAGTGGCATATTCGGTTACAATTTTGCTTCCTTGTTTTGTGCTTCCCACATTGACCTTAATTTCAAAGATTTGGGCAGCATCCCGAGCCTTTGAGAAGGTTTGCCTGGTGGCATCCCATATGTCCTTTGCAGTAGATAGGAATATAAAATTATCACTAATTTATGGAGTCATGAAATTCCACAATCATGACATAATCATGGAGTCCGTTTCATCCCATGCCAAAAAATAAGGATCTCATTCTTTTAGTCCTACCCTAAGGAGGTGATTCAACTTTCCTTTCCCTTTCAAGTAGGTCTTCACAAATTGAAACATTTTTAAGTAATTCTTTCCATTTAAGCAATAGAAAGGTTGCATATTTTGGAGATCTCTTCTTCCATGGTGCATCATAGAGTCCTCCATTTGGTCAAAGCTTTGGGAGGAATTTGCTTTAGACATTGTGGCAGCAAATGATAGTGATGAAGGCTATATCAAGCTGGGCAACAATGAAGTTTGCGTTGGTTATAGATAGGATAACAACAAGGGAAGGCCAACAATGAAGGCACAAATTTACAAAAAACTCAAAATTCCGGCAATGACAATGAAGGCTCTGATACTATTTTAAATTCAGAGAATTGGAGAGGGAAAATGCTTAATTTTATTACACTAACTATCCCTATTTATAGATCTATACAAGATATTTTAATAAATATTCAAATAATTACAAAATTATGCATAATTGCTCTAATATAATCCTTCCTAAATCAGCCAACTAAATATGGAAGGAGATCGGCGTGATCCAGGTGGGCCTCCCATGGATTCCCAAAATGCCGAGGGATGGCTAGAATTTAATAGGCGAGCCTCCCACGGATTCCCATCCTAGCCGTGGGATTAAAATGCCAAGGGACTGCTAGGATTTAACAATAAGAAAATTGTTGGCTGCCCAAAAAAGCATGTTAAGAAATAAATGGGCGACACTAGTCATTTTTTTAATGGAGAGAAAGTGAGAGTTGGACCCATGCAGCTCCTCATTTCAGTTTTTGAATGGTCCATGCTTTTAACTGAAAGCTGTTCTGCAATGTTATACTGATGCTATAACTTTTCCTTTTAGGCATTTGATCAGCAGCAGCAAGAATTGGTTGATGCTGCATCAAAAGCTCTTTCCTATAGACAAGACATAATTGGGGAAAACATTCGCCTAACATACTCATTACAGGTACCTACCTATTCCAGTTTATTCTTTTATATTAATAATAAAATAGTTAGATGATGTTATTCATTTTAAGGCTAATTCTGATCTGTTTTACTTGTTTCATTATACGCATTTTAATTCAAGAATTATAATGCACAAAATTTGTTCTCTGCATAGCCCTTCTGTACAGTCAAGTTTGTCTTGTCATGAGAAATTTCGTTTGTAACTCCTGCAAGTTTTCTTATTTTGTTTTTCAAATTTTTTGTTGAGTTTTTAGTTCAAGGCACTATTGTGTGATCTGTACTTCTCTACAGGCCGCTCAGCAAGAAAAGACAACTTTTGTTTCTTCTTTGGTGCCACTTCTTTCAGAATATGGTCTCCAGCCTTCTGTGCTTGATGCTCAGTCCATTGTTAGTAATCTGAAGGTTTGTGGATTGCTTTTTTTAGGATAAAGGCATTGATTTCTTCCCCATAAATATATATTTTTTTTCTTATTATGCTACACCATTTATTTTGGAAGCATTAAACGTAATCGTACTACTAGGGGATCGTGGATAGTGTGTGGGACTACTATATGAAGCAGGGAATAGGTTTGTGAACTCTGTCATACTCTGTTAAATCTGTAGTTATTGGACGTCTTGTTTATAGATAATGGGGCATGGGTGTTTCTAGGATTGAGGAATTTCCTTTTTTTCTATTGCATGAATATGGACTGATGATCACTCACAAATTGGATTTATTTTTTTCGCTTGGACCATTCCTAGCTCGGATCAAACTTGAATTGAGGTTGGCTTAATTGAGCATGGCTAACTCAAGATCAAATCAAAATGTTAATAATAATAATAGTAATGCATATTTTAGAAAGCAATTTTTTGGAATTTTCCTCCCAAACTTTTACGTAACTGGTAGAGGGTCAATTCACATACATGTTTCTACTTGTACATTCTAGGAAACTATAGATATTACCACATATAATTAGAGTACAATTCATCATATAAAGGCCTTCTAATGTACTTTTATTTATTTATTTTTAGCCACCCTTTCTTTTTCTTTCATGCACCTTCCAACCCATCCTTCTATTACCTTCCTTTGTTGGTTGTCTGCTATCTACCGTCTGCAGCCATTTAAACCATTTTATGTTTGCATTTTCGCTAGTTTTAGTCCAGCCCAATCTTCCCTTTTTTTCCCTCTCCTCTGTTTGATTCCATTTTTTGTTGACTTCTAATTGCCTAATCAACAATTTTCCACTTTGTGCGTTCCATAATTGGCATTCAGATCTTCACCATCCCCCTCAAGTTGGTTGGTAGAGGTCTAACATCCCTAGTTTTACCAAAATATTTCTGAATGTTTGATCGAATAGTCTTTTGGTGAATATATCAACTAGCTGATTTTCAATTGCAATTTGAGGCATACAAAGCAGTCGGCTTTCAAGTTTTTTTTTTTTTTTTTTAAAATATCTTTTCGTCTCCACATGTTTTGTTTGATGATGTTATATTGGAATATGAGCAATACAACAACAACATCATCATCATCAAACCTTTATCCCACTATGTTTGGTCGGCTATATGAATCCTTTTTCTCGATTGTGCTCTGTTAAAAGTTAAATTCTCATTTAAATCTAATAAAGAAATGCCATTTCTAATATTTTCTAACCAAGTTTTTTTAGGTCTATCTCTACCTTTTTTAACATAAGTCAAATTTAATACATCTACTTGCCTAACCGGGTTATTGGAAGGCTGCCGTTTTATGTGACCAAACAATCTAAGGCGCTCTCTAATTTTATCTTCCATTGGAGCTACTCCAACCTTTTCATGTATATGCTCATTTCATGATATGATTATGAGCAATGCCAATGAAAAATTTGTTGCTATAATATAGCCTTATGGGTCATTCCAATTTAATTCTTTACAACAACAACAACATCAAGCCTTTATCCCATTGCGTGGGGTCGGCTACATGAATCTTTTTTCTCCATTGTGTCCTGTTAATAATCAAATTCTCATTTAAATCTAATAAAGAATGGTCATTTCTAATATTTTCTAACCAAGTGTTTTTAGGTCTGCCCTATCTTTCTTAACATAGGTCAAATCTAATACATATACTCCCCTAACAAGGCTATCAGAAGGCCGGCGTTTTACATAACCAAACCATCTAAGGCGACTCTCTCTAATCTTATCTGTCACTGGAACTAGTCCAACCTTTTCCCAGATATGCTCGTTTTGCATCCTATCTCTAAGAGTAAGTCCACTCATCCACCTGAGCATCCTCATATCAGTAACACAGCTTAATATTATGTTTCTCTTTTAATGGCCAACATTCTGCGCCATAAAGCATTGCAGGTCTCACCTCTATCTTATAAAAATCTTACTTAAGATTGAGTAGTACTTTTCTACCACACAACAAACCCAAAGCATTCCTCCACTTCAACCATCCAATTTGAATTCTACTAAAATATCCCCATCTATTTCACCATCACTAAACAATAGACCCAAGATATCTAAAACGAGTACACTTATTAATGACTTGATCTCTCAAAGTTACAAACCCCTACTAAAATTACACTTCATGTATTCGATGTTAGATCTACTCAACTAAAAACCTTTAGACTATAAGGTCGACCTCCATAATTCGAGTTTACCTTTAACTCCCTCTCTAGTCTTATTAACAAGAAGAATATCATCAGCAAAAAGCACACACCAAGGTGCATCCTCTTGCAAATGTCTAGTGAGAACATTCATGACTAAAGAAAAAAGATAAGGGCTTAAGGCTAATCCTTGATGTAATCCAATTGAAATAGTGATGCTATCAAGAATTTATGTATTTTTTTTTTAGCTATCCAATGATGGGAAAGCATCCAATGATCATGGTAGGTTGTGCATAGGGCTTGGTAGACCTTTGGTTTGCTGGCTTGATTGGTCCATTTTCTCCTACTGGTTCACGGGTTGGTTGGAGGAGGTTTGGATGGAGCTCATTCTCTTAGTTGCTTGAGCTGAAGTTTAGTAGCTCATTAATGTCCAAAAGGTAGCTCATTATGAAGGATTCAATGATGGGGTGGACTTGTCGCTTCTCCTTCCCCTTTCTTCTTGTCTCTTGGGAAACCGTGGTTTGTGTTTTAATTGTGGCTGATTTCTATGAATAGCATTCAAGAGGAGTTGCTGTTTTTCGAGCCTTTATCTCTTGGAAATCCGGCCAGCTGCTGTTTTTTTCGTGCCTAGGCTCTTTCTCGTGACCGTGACTCCTTGGTTCCGTGTGACCTGCTTGGCTCCCGTGAATGCCCCTTCGGTTCCTTGGCTTGGGCAGTTTTTTCGTGAAAAGCAAATGAATTTCATGAACCTGGTGCTTGGGTTCTTGTGGAAAATTAATATATGACTTTTGGCATTCCCCTATCTTGCCTATAAATATGAGAAGATGTTGTGAAGGAAGGGAGTTGATTATTGTGAGCAAAATTGCTATTGACCTGCGGGTTATTGGAAAAGCTTGCGAGCTTTGTCTGCCTTCTTTCTCATCCCCTCCGGAAATCTTTCGAGCTCTTTCCAACCTTTCGTCTCGGCTTATAACATCTTTCGTCTCTCCGCAAGTGCCACTCCATCTACATCCTTCTTCTCAAAATGAAGCAACTTTAGGGTGTCGTGACTTGGTTGATTTGAAAGCATTTGTTGGAGAATCTTGCAGTGGTGGACCATCAGTTTGCTAGTCTTATGCACTTATCTTATTTAACCTACAATTCGATGCATGTGAGGAACCCGCTCTGACGGTTGTCTGAGGATAGCATCTTTTATTTTCTTAATTTTCTTAAAATCTCTTAGTGTTTTCTTGTTGGATTTTGAAGTTTTAGTTATTTGCTTTATTTTAATAAAGTTTGGTTTAAGTTCTATCCATTGTTCTCTTTGTGTTGGTTTTCTTACTTGTGTGTCTACATCAAATAGGAAAATACTTAGTCGAACCACCTTGTGTTTGAACACAAGTAACAATTCTACATACATATCTCTAATGACTTGAATATAAGCATTATTAACCCCCTTCTTTTCTAGAACTCTCCATAACACTTCTCTTTAAACTTTATCGTATGTTTTCTCTAGACTAAACTTCTCCATAAACCCTCTCAATAAATGAATAACTTCCATAGTAGACTTACCCGACATGAATCCAAATTGATTTTTGAGAAACATTAGTATCACGTCGTAACCTATGCTCCATAACTCTCTCCCAAAGTTTAAAAGTATGTCACCTCAACTTAATTCCTCTATAATTCACATAATCTTGTGCATCACCTTTATTCTTAAAAATATTAATCAACACACTCATTCTCCACTCATCTGACATGTTTTTAGTATTCAAAATAATATTAAAAAGTTAAGTAAGCAAGACATTCCTTCATTTCCTAATCATTTTGGAATATCATAAGGTCTGCTAGTTTTTTCACACTTCATTTTCTTTAAAGTCTCTCTAACTTCAATTTTACTAATACGTCGATAAAAATAAAGATCACTAAAATCAATCATATTCTCACAATCTTCTTTGAAAAACTTAGCAAAATATCTCATCAACCTTTGTTGAGTATTCTCTTCTAAAAAAAGCACTTTTTGATCTTTATCCTTAATGCACTTTACTTGAACTAAATCCTTACTACTCTTATATCTTTGTTTGACTAACTTATATATATATATATAATCTTTCCCCTTTTTAGAATATAATATATTATATAAATCATTAAAAGCTAAAATCTTTGCATCACAAATTGCTTTCTTAGATATCTTACTAGACTTTTTATATCTTTCCCAATTTTTAGAGTTTTTACATTTAAACCAATTATTTTAACAAAGCTTCTTATTTTTTGATCTTTTCTTGCACATTTTAATTCCATCACCAACTATTTTTATTATTAAAATTTTTTCTTTTGAAATTCCAAGCAGATCCTTTGCAACATTCTCAATATTACTAGCTACTTTATTCCACATAATATTCGCTTCCTCAGGCACAAACAAAATCTTAAGATCATGAATCTTACTCTCAAAAATATTTTTGTTAGTGTTTTTTAAAAGCCCGCATCTAATCTTAAAACAACGTTTTACTAAAATTTTTATATTCTTCCCCTTCATTTTAAAATTCAAAATTAATAAACGATGTTAGGTACATAAACTTTCACTTACAATAATTTTATAATTTTTACGATCTAAATGATATATTTTTCTTATAAGAAAATACTCAATCTTAGTTTTACTGTATCTATTCTTATAAGTGATGAGATGTTTATCTCTTTTCTTAAATAAGATATTAACAATCATAAAATTATATGCTAGAGCAAAATCTAATATAGTCTTACCGCCTTCATTAGTCACTCAAACCAATAACCATCATGAATACTCTTAAAATCCTATACCTCTCTACTAACATGTCCATTTAAATCTTCTCCAATAAAAACTCTTTCTTCAAGAGGAATCTTTTGAATTAATTCTTCTAAGTCATTCCAAAATTTTAATTTTAAATACATATCTAAAACTACTTGAGGAACATAAGTACTTATAATATTAATAATCTCAGCATCAATGATAATCTTCAAAGTAATAATTATATCTTCAATTTTATCAATTTTTATAACATTATCCTTCAAACTCTTATCTATAATCACACATATATCATTTCTAGTATGACTTCTACCAGAATACCAAAGTTTAAATCATAAACTATCTATCTCCTTAACCTTTTCTCCACCCAATTTAGTTTTCTGAATGCATAAAATATTATCTTCGTATGAATCATAATATCAATTAATTCTATTAACTTGTCTGTAAGAGAACCTACATTCCAAGATCCAATCCAAATTTTAATTTCAATGAATAGCTTCTTTGCCCACATCCGTCTATGATGTGTGAACCCTTGCCTATTTAACACTGCATCAGGGCGCCAATGTAGCGGCCTTTGCACACTTCTCGCTGCATTCAGTCCATACAGGTGTCGCTTCCAAGGAACGTTTTAGCATTAACACTATGTATTAAAGGATTCATGTCATGATTATTCGACAAGTTTGATGCTTGCTGAGTCGACTACTTAACGCAACCCTCCCATTTAATTCTTTGATCTTCTAAAATGATTTTTGATTGTAGAAGTTTACAAATTCCTTA
Source organism: Dendrobium catenatum (assembly GCF_001605985.2). Lineage (NCBI taxonomy): Eukaryota > Viridiplantae > Streptophyta > Magnoliopsida > Asparagales > Orchidaceae > Dendrobium > Dendrobium catenatum. Next base: position 576,397 of record NW_021319303.1, on the reverse strand, counting down.
TGCCATTGTTTTTAAATTCACATATTTTGACACAGCTCATTTTTACTTCCATTCTAGTATTGCATAACATGGTGTTGATCTTCTATAAGGGTGTCAATCGGGTTGGTGGGTCAAGTTTATGTTTGATCAGAAATTGACTTCACCCAAATAAGCTTGACTCAAACCCTAACCTGCTCATTATATGTGTAAAAAATGTTTGACTTGAATCATATTTGACCCGAACATTAGTAATTTGAACCCATCACATTGGACTCGATTATCATATAGATCATGCAATTTTTTAGATTAACACAATTGGTTTAACTCAAATATGACCCATTTAGCTAAAAAATGACCCATTAATCTGAACCTGACTCGTTCAGCCCAAACCTGATTGATAGTTGGGTCAATTTTGGGATTTGAGGTCAATTTGAACAACAAGCCTTTATCCCATTACATGGGGTCAGCTACATGTATCTTTTTTCTCCATTGTGTCCTATTAAGAATCAAATTCTCATTTAAATCTAATAAATATATATCATTTATAATATTTTCTAACCAAGTCTATTTAGGTCTACCTCTACCATTCTTAATTTAAGCCAAATCTAATACATCTACTCTCCTAACCGAGTCATCGAAAAGCTGTTGTTTTATGTGACCAAATCATCTAAGGCATCTCTCTCTAATCTTATCTACCACTGGAGACGTTCCAACCTTTTCATGTATATGCTCATTTCATATCCTATCCCTAAGAGTAAAACTACTCATCCACCCGAGCATCCTCATCTCTGCAACTCTTAACTTAATATTATGCTTCTCTTTTAATGATCAAAATTCTGTTCATGCCATTTTATTTGTTAGTGTTCTTTAAATGCCTCATATAATCCTAGAACGACGTTTTATTTTATTCTTTCTATTCTGCCCCATCATCTTAAAGTCCAAAATTAATAAGCGATGATGGGTACATAAACTTTTACTCGGAATAACTTTATAATCTTTGCAATCTAAACGATCTCTTTTTCTTGTAAGAAAATAATCCATTGAGTTTTACTATATCCATTCTAATAAGTGATGAGATACTCATATCTTTTCTTAAATAAGTTAATAGTAATTAAAATATCACAAGTAGAGCAAAATCTAATATTATTTTATCACCTTTATTAGTTGCTCCATATCCATAGCCATCATGACTGCTTTTAAAATCATCTGTCTCTGCTAACATATCTATTTAAATATCATCCAATAAAAACTCTTTATTCAAGAGATATCTTTTATATCTAGGTCAATTTGAACATGACTTGAAAATTAATTAGGTCACAATTTTCAACCCAAACCCGACTAAAAATTAATCGGGCCAACCTAAACAAAAAATTTTCAAGTCGAGTTTGGGTCAACGTGTCATTTACTAGAACTCCTAGTCTTTTATCCAAAGGTTATCGTACGTAATAATTATTTGTATAGCTTTCTCATCTTAAAGGCTTCATATTTTTTTGTATAGAATTTCTTTTTCAAACATCGATTTCAAGTACTTAGAACTCAATGGTCTGCTTGAAGATGAAGATACATAGATTTGTGTATAAATCGACTAATCATACTTACAATAAATGTTGTATGTGGTCTAATATGAGAAAGGTAGAGTAGTCTCCCAACAAGTCTCTAGTATTGTCTTGGTCTAACTTTGTTCTTTTTTATCATCATCCAAAATTTGACTATGGTTTGATTGAAGTTTCATATGACTTGCAATTCATCCTATTTATTTCTCTCCATAAGTTTGTAACTCATTTATATTGAGAGAGAAATATTCATTTTTCATATTGTGCAACTTATATGCTTAGAAAGTATTTTAGTTTGCTTAATTTTTTGATCTCAAATTTTGTTGTTAAGTATAAAACTTTATACGTTAAGATATTTTTAATAGGCTAATTTTTACTCCTTGGTTCTGATATAGGTAGTTTAGAATGAGTGTTAGTAAGAAGGATGTCTTTTCAGATTCTCCTTCTCTGTTACTCTCTAGATTGACTGAGGTCAAAATAGGGTGTAACACCTTAGGCTAAGTCAACCCGACCTTTAGACTTATAACCCTGCCTAAAAAGAGCCGCCAACTAACTCACTTAAACATTTTAAAGAGACCTGGTCTTAATGCATGTGCAAAATAGGTAAGATTATTTTGATTTAAAAGATATGGCTTACAATTTGACTTTTGGGGCAAGATACTTGACCATATAGGTATGCAAATACTGACGCACTGAATAGTGAATACATATTTTTATTATATTGTCCTTAATATAAGGGCTTTATACATAAGATACACTGGTCATGGATTATCATTTTAATTTTTTTAATTTAAAATTTTGGCTTGATTTTTGATAGAAAAATACATATTATTCAGTGGTTGATTTTTTTTATTTAAATCTTTTAATGGTAGAAATCTTAAATTTATCTTAAGAGCCTATTATATAACTCATGTCCAGACCACCTCCAAGCAAAAACAAGTGAAAACCTAGAAAAAAACAGACATTTTTTACAAGGTTTAAAATTGCGTAATTAAGCCTCGAGGCGGTTTTCGTCCGTGAGGCGAGGCGTAAGCCTCAAGGCGGTCTGAGGCGTAAGCCTCACGGACACAGAATTGCGTAAATGAAAAATCAAAGGTTTTAGCAGGAAAATAATAGCAATATTGTACCTTACAATAAAAACATCTAAATGATATATGAAAATAGTGAAAAATAAGAAAGTAGATGCAATAAAATCATGTCCCAAAGTACAAAATCACAAAATATTAGTTTAACAAAACTCCCAGAATACAAAAAACATATAAAATGAAATCATATCCCATCACTAAATGGGTCTTCAAGTGAATCTTCTTCTCCAATTGTATCTATGAATGCCATGTCATCATCATCTTCAACATGACTCACTTTTCTCTTCCCTGTTCATTAAGAGAAAAGATCATTATCATGTATTCATGTTCATTGCTCACTTGACATAAATATAATGTAATAGCATATAAGAAGTTGTGGAATATCTTTACTTGATTGTTGTGCTGCAGAGCTAGTGGATGTGTGTGGTGTAGTACTAGTGGATGTGTCAACTTTATCTGCTTCGCCCCTCAAGACATCCACACTTAGATCTTCTAACTGTAAGTCTGATAATGGCAAATCTGTCTCATCATCTATGAACCACTCATTATCAGACGACACATAATCACACACTAATGAGTCATCATCATCCTTCAACCCCTTATTCCTTAACCTCATCTCTCTCAAGCTCTTGTTGTGCATAATATATACGAGAGAGTTCATTCTGAGTGTTGATAGTCGATTTCTTCTCTTTGTTTGCGCTTGGCTATATATACTCCAATTTTTCTCACACCCAGAAGAAGAACAAGTGAGGCCCAACACTCTTACAGCAAAACTCTGTAACTCAGGGGCGGAATCACCAAATTGAATCCACCATTCAATTGTTTTCAAGAAAAAAACATAATCAGAACTGAATAAAGTGTGGCGGGAAGGATGGCCGACCATGCGGGACGCCTTCGATTTCGCGAACAGAGAGCTGGAAGGGATTTTTTTTAGAAATGAGGGAGACCTTGCGGGATGAAGGGAGGAAGAGGGTTCATTTTAAGTGGGTGGGGCCTATTCTGTGAGGCGTACGCCTCACCCAGAATTGCGCAATTGCGCATCTGAGGCGCGCCTCAGTCCAGGTGAGGCGTACGCCTCAGCCAGGTGAAGAGTTGCGTAAGCCTCGAGGCGTTTTTTGGTCAAATTGCGCAAAGGCGCGCCTCTAATTGCGCAATTTTAAACAGAGATTTTTTAATGTACACTTGGTAAACAAATAAATATATAAATTTGTATAAAATCAACCGAGTAGGAGTAAAGTGTAAAGTCTCAGTTTTTATAAATTATATCTGGTGTCTGTCTTATACAACCCAATAACAATTACAGACTTGACCTATGGGTCTTCAAGCTTTGGCTTTTAGATGCATCAAGAGCTTCACCTGGGGGTTTCATCCTTCTAGTTCATCTCTCTTGTAACTGTATACTACAGATCCAAACAAACTTCCTAAGTCTATTAAATATATTTGAAATATAAAAAACTCAAACTTGTAAAGATAACTTTGACTCCTTTTTTAGAATCTAGGATCAAATTGACTTAATTTCTAATAGTATAGAGACTAAAATGGGGCAATGTGAAGCTCTGACACTAAATTGTACATTTATTGATAGTTGGGGGACTAGTTTTAGGTTTTACTCTTTAGTTTTCCCAAGCTTTTCTTCTTCAGTTACAGTTTTTCATCTATGTTTTTCTCTCCTTTTCTTTTTTTTTTTCTCCCTAGTAGCTACAGTTCTAGCTGCTGCAATAACTTCCTATGTTCTATTCCTGTTACGGTGCTGTTGCTACAGTACCCCAACTCTGCTCCCGGCCTGCCGCTTCTGCCCTACAAATAATGGTGTATTGAGGGGTGGGATTAGGAGTCTTTAATAGGTATTTATAGGTTGTTAACTAATCGTTATTTTTAATCCACTGCCAAAGCCAACCCACCGCATTTGCTACTCTGGAGAAGTTGGGAAACTGCTCTGCTACAGTGCAATAATGCACTGCTGCAGTGAATTTAACTCTATACTTTGGCAAAAACTAATTCTATGCATAACTTGATTTAGGTAGATTATCTGTATATGCTTTTATATATCGAAATGATGGAAATCAAGTACAGAATGTGATAAAAATGATCTTGACAAATTTCGGTTCAGGAAAAATTTCTTCCCATCTCTTGAAAATTTTGGGTGCTATATACATACGGCCAAAATTTGATAGATTTTATAACTTTAAAGTTACTTCTATTTTTCTTCACTGTTTTCTTTAATTTATTCGTACCTTAGGCATAATCCTACATGGTGGGATAAAGACTTGATATTATTATTGTAGTACCATTTGTACCTTATGCATAGCATTACATTTAAAATCAGGAGTTTACTAGAATTAGTTCGAAGTAATGTTTTACTGTTCTCAAGACCAGATGGTTTCCTTGGTGCAGCAGAATGGAAGGATAGATTTCTGCTTTCATCCTCCATCAATTCAAGTGCTACACCTCCGCATGTAAACTTACTATAAGTTGTTTTCCCCCTACTTTTATCTGATTATTGGGTCAATTTCAGTGAAATTTCAGGCTGAAATAAACAGAAATTGGGCAAAACTACTGCTAATATCTCTCTTCAAAGAAGCTTTTGGACCCGAACTGCCTAAGATTTGTTGGTTTGGATGATACTTAAAAACATTGATTAGGTTATTTTTTAATCTCTAGTTTGTATGGTGATTTAACATCTTAAGGTTCTATAAGATTGTTTAAAGGTGAGATGCATTGATGCAATGAAAGCTGCTTGATATACATGGGCAAGGAACATTTGATTGGAAAAAATATTTTAAGTAATGGCTGTCCTAATGTTTTTTTAATAATCTTCATATTTAAAAGCATTTTTAATTATCTCTTTGCGCAATTGTGTCTGCCACTCCAACTTCTTGCTCGGATAAACATTTTTGAATTCTCTTAAACATGAACCATCATATATATTCTTCCAAATCCTACTTATAGTCATTTATCTCCCTGTAATAGGATATTTTCTTTGGTTTTTGGTCAATATATGCAAGTAAAAGGATGTAGTTGTCTTGAAGCCCTCAACCACATAACACAAATTGATCTTCCAGAATGTTGTTTCTTAATATCAATATAATGCTAATGAAGATTCTCTCTATAGTTAAAAATGTGTCAAGAAGTAGCTTATTATGTATGAAGGGTTCCTGCTTAACGTAATTATTTCCCCCTTTTGCCATTCTTACAAAGCCTAAATGAAGTAAATTGTCCACAGAAGCAATCCATCCATATTTGCTGATATGTTCTCAAAGATATCTACAATCCTTCTTGACATGGGATGGCTATTAGAGGTTTTGGGGCTTCTGAGTTTGGTATGATGCCGAAAGGGCAATATTTCAATCTGGATGCGGTTTCAGAGATTTTGATGTGTCTCATAATCTTAGCGAACCATTCTTCCAGCTCCACAATCTCAATTTTCCTTCAGATGTTTTGCTTGAAAATATGGAATTAGGAAGGTTCATTGTGCATAGTTTTATTGCTTACTGCCATGACCTGTATTCATGTGCAGACACAAGCACATGCAAATGATTTATTTTATTATGTTTATATTTGCTAAATTAGTGATTGTTTTGCTTCCGCCTTAAGAAAAGGAGATCATATACATTCATGATTCATCTGGCTTGTTTTTCCCTTGAGTGGTTACAATTCTTTGTTATTTTTTAGTTTTAGTTTTTTTCATGATGTTTCTTGATTATGCTAAATTGTTGCATATGTGATTACAATTCTTTGTTATTGGTTCTCATTGAAACTTTCTGTCATCTTCTTGTTGTTCAATCTCTAGATTTTCTTTGTTTTGTGCATGATTGGTACAGAAGCTATATGCGTTGTAAGATTCACATTCTTACTTTAGTTTCTTGTCTTCATGCAGGTTTTATTCAGACATTTGCAAGAAAAACTCATAATCACTGAGGTATGATGCATGTTTTAACATGATTAGTGGGTTACATCTTAGCACAAATTATCTTTTGGAAATTTGTGGATTTGTGCCAAAATAACAATTGTTGGGAAAATAAAGTTATTCTCTCTCTTAAACTGTTTGTTAGATTCTCATTTACCTTTCTAATTAGAATTTTCTAAAATTTTTTATTGGCAGGAGAAGTTGAAATACTCTCAATACCAGTTAGCTCCATGGCATCTGGAACCGGCTAATGACACGAACCTTCCTTCACAATCACCTTCTCATCCTCTTGGTGCAAACCTTGTCACGTCTGTATGATCACACTTTTCTCCTGGTTATTTTATTCACAGAAAAGTTGTTCTCCCTTCAGATTAATATTGTATTGTTAAAGCAAGCACTATTTTTTTTTCCTGTTATTTTAGTCCCAAAAATTTTCTCCTTTCTGATTAATATTGTTGCCAGAACAAAGGCCTTGAGATTGTGCCACAGCCAACATTTACTCATGCACAATCTCCTGGGTCTTCTCCAGCCAATAATGCTCGGCCAAAAGAATGGGAGGGACTGGGCAATCATAATCATGCTATTCTCAGCAACGTTGCTACAAAAAATCAGGATCTCAATATTTTGGAAGGAAACATTCTTTCTTTGAATAGGTAAAAGGGATTGTTTAGGCGCTTGATGTGGATGGTTTTTGGTCTGGTTTTAGGATTTTTTATAGATAAAAGTTTATGTTGATTATCTTCAGTTTCTGCCACTTGTTTAGTCTGTAATTGCACATCCATTTCAATTGGCTCATATAGTTCTCTTTTTGCACACATGCAATGGAGTGTGGGTTTTCTTAAACTGGTTTTTTGCCAGAACAATAGTTATTTTCTTTTATTACAACTGTTATTAATCTTCCTGTTTCAAATCGTTCTGTTGATTCTAAGCCACCACTAGGTGCTTCTATTTTTGTCCAAAACTTCATCCCCATACACAAGATACTTCTACCTTATTTGTGGACTAATTAAAGCTAAAAACAATTTGGCAAGTTATTCAAAGATGGCCAATGTAGAAGTACATGAAGGTTGGCATGTGGTGAGGGTGTTGAAGTTGTTGATTGGGATGGTAGGTAGAGCTATCTTTTCTACATCCTGGTGATGAGATCTGAACTTGTATTTGACATCGACATGTATATATATATGCTCCATGTGCATGTCTTGCTCCTCAATAAGCTTACCATGCATCCGCCTTGATCACAGGAGTCTTTCTCGATTATGTCAAGTGACTTTGCATCCTTTATTTGCGCTTGCAATGACACACTTTCCTTCCCATTCTATTTGCATCCTGCTCACTAAACTTTGACAGTGTCTTATTGCCCACTTTTTCATTCCAGACTATTCACGATAACTTCCATTCTTTCTTTGGGTAGAAATTCAAAGCAGAATGGAAACTGTTGTAGTTCATAATAGACCTGATGACCTGTTGCCACCACACGGACAATGTAAGTCTCTATAAAGTTTCGAGGATTGCAAAACTTGAGTAGAGAACCTTCATATTCATAAAACTTAGTTGTACCTTTTATAGGTTTACCTCCTTGACAATTAGTTGGACTTGTGTAAACTAATATTTTTGCTATGTCCTTGTATATCAACTCCACTTGTAGAAAGATTGAGTGTCCACTTGTTGCCCTACATGATATTTAGCCAGTTTAAGGAAGAGTTCCACTGACTATTGTGTGCTTGTCATAACCTTGGAAGCTTGGAAATGTTTTGCAACATATTCTGATTCTACTACATCATTTGCTGAGCATATACATAAGTTGCATAATTGTTTGCAAAGTGATAAGTATAAAACTATAACGAATACTTATACGAATGAGAACATAATGAAGGTGATTATGTGTTAGTTTGTATTTTCCCTGAATGCTTTTCATCAACAAAAAACTTAGAAAGCTTGTGCAGAATTAATTTTTTATTAATTTGATTGGGACATGAATATTAATCCAATTTTCAAGGCTAAGGATTTAATGCCATAAAGAGATACTTTTGAGCCTTCAAAATGTCAAACAAGTATATCTACTAATAAAGTTTATGCATCCCTGCTAATAGCACCAATTTCACTTTTGCCACTCCCACGTCATTCTCAATTGATGAGCAACTTCTATCATATGAGGTTATACTGAGTCCTTCAGGCAAACAACAGTATTTTATCCGATGGAGAGGCCATTCACTATCAAATGGTTGTTGGGTGACTCATTACGAGCTATAGCATATTGCCCTCAACCTCTGGATGAGTATCTTCACCTTAACTTCCTAATGGAGAGTTATTCACGGCCTAGAAGAGTTTGAGTGCCTCCTGATTCGAACTTATGTTTGACATCAAATATGCTGTTAGTTACATAATCAACGTCTTTATTTAAGCTTTCTATTTTAGGAAAAATTGTATTTGTTTTATTAGGATTAGGCTTTTTTGTTTCCTTATTATTTTTATTATGGTTTTTTTTTTTCCATTGTGTTGTTATTTTATGTGCTTGTGACCCTATGACACTCTCGCTGTGGCACTCTCTGTATAAATAGTATCTGTATAAATAGTAACCATCAGGGCTGAGTTGAGATAATGATTAACCATAGAATGAAGTTTAATTTTGTCTCTTTCAAAGCCACCGGCTCTTCCTTTTTTTTCTCTCTCTCTCTCTCCCCTCTTCCTCCCGTTTTTCTCTTCTCCTTTCTATTGTAAATGTAGATATTTATCATATGTGCAGTTTTTTGTAATGATATTTCCATCACCTTCCACTCTCTCCCCACCTCTTACTTCATTTAGGCTTTTAGTTTTGGCAGGGAAGTGTTGTGGGAAATTAGTAATGATGTTTGGTTAAACTTGTTTTATGAAGTTCCCTATGTGTTGGCCAACTTACAAACAAATGATATTCTCTTTGTAACAACAAAGCACTTATGTCAATAATGAGGGTAAACATTTATCTGTTACTAAAACCCTATTTTCATTAATGTTTGGTCAAAATTCATGCCTTAGCCTCTGCTAAGAGAATTTAGGTGGATTTTCGGGTCAAAATTTTGGTAGACATGTTGGATTTAAGATATGACACCAACCAAAGATTTCACCCTCATTGTGCGAGTACATTATGATCTAGTTCAGGTTTTTTATAGGCACAAGTTCCTCTGGTTAATTAGTCCTCCTAGTGATAAGAGAGAATTTTTTATTAAGACTGTTCGTTAAATATAAGCGCTGAACATATGGTAGCATCAAATTTGGTGGAGTTAAAAGTTTACCACTTTAAACTTAAAGCGGATGGTGGGAGTAGTAATAATGAACTTGATAAAGATCCATGTTCCCTGTTTTATTTAGTTGGAGGAGATAGTTGATCCAACTTGACCAAAGAATTATCGTCAGTAGCCATGAGTTTCTTTGTCAAAAGGAACTTTGTAGACCGAAGGTGGATATTTATCTAAGAGAATAAATTCAAGTGCACTATATGATTTATTACTCAAGGAATTTTTAGCCATTAGAAAAATTATGAGCTCTGGCCATTATAATAATTTAATGATGCCATTTTATTATAAAATCACCTAGTAGAGGGTCCCAATCATAATCGTTTGATTGTGGTGCATTTGGTGGCAAAATTATTGGTTGGAGGTCATATGTCGTGTCCTTACTGGTGAGAGATTGTTTGAGAATAAATTATAGCAATATACTCGATATGACATTGGCTCGTTCAGAGTTGAGGTTATTCTCAAATTTATCACTCTCGAAAAACGGTTGTGGAGAAGGAATAGATTTTGCTTTAAGTTTAAAAAATAATAGATTTCACCTAATTTATTTGAATTTTGTCGATTTTCTTGATATTTTTGTTGTTTACTTGGATTCAAGGCCAAAATATCTTGCATATGGGTTTAAGGGCATTTTGAAACTAAAGTCCATGTTAATTTAGATTTGCTTTCAACATGACCATCATTAGTGTATTTGAATGGCTTCATGTATTATTTGGATATTTTCAACTATGCCCGCTTGGTAATAGAGTAACGTATTCAAGTACTAATTTTGCGAGTTGCCCTACAAGCGGTGAATTCAAGAATTTATATTTCTTTAATTAAGTTTCTTTTGTAAAAGGCATTGACGACACATACTAGTTGGGCTTAAAATCATGGTACTAACGTGAATAATAGCATTCGCTGTGATGATGGTGGGAATTTCCGAGAAAGTTCTCCTAGATGTGAAAATTAGAAGAGTTTAAATGACAAGAAAATATATTCATGTTGTCGTATGTTCTCAACTTTTTTTTATTACCTCTGTTAAAGTGAAATATCTTGTTGCTAGTTTGATGGAGTTTGTTATTGTTGGCCAGATTTAAGCAACATATAGTATCTTTCCATGGCCGAGAACTTTGAAATCGGACTAAATATTGTGTGGAAAGAAGGAAATGGCCCAGATTTAATGTTTCAACAAGAATTTAATCATAGGTTGAATTGGATGACATAATTAATATTAAAAAACACGAAATAACAAAAATAAAGAGAATCACTTTAAGAAATATAGAACATACACCAGAAATATCTTGTATAATTTTAAATTTAAAAAACTAGATTTATGTGAAGAATAATTTTATAATTTATTTAATAAATTTTGGCTATAAATTATTTATATAAAGATTAAATTTTAGCCGCCTTGTTTAAAATAAATACTTATAATTTGATGATAATTTGAATTAGAAAATCGAATGAAATCTTAATTGATCCACCAAATATTGGTCTGACTACTCGTTCTAATTGGTTCTTAATAAAGGTTGTTTTAACTTTGGACCAAATTGATCAGGGAATTGGTACATGGTTGAACCAGCCTATTTGGTCTGGTTTTTAAACCTTGTCCATGGCACATTCAGCTTTGAAACCCTGGTTTGCTTTTTAGTTTTATGTGTTTCTATTATGCTTTTTTTAATAATTTAAAAATAAAACAATGGAGAAAATCTTTAATATAAATGCTAGTTAACATGAAAACAGAGTACTTTCATTATGCATATGTGAAATATACATATGCTGTATATTTTTCTTACATGTTTATGCAATATTGCAATGTTTGATTATGTTCACAGAGATGCCATTCATCCATGTACATTGCAGTTATACATATAGCAGGCTACTTGCTTAACTAGGCTTCCATTCACTATAGTAACTTGCAGCTGTTGTTGCTTTATTGACCTTTTCTTTGGATGCACATTTTTCTTTTGGGCATTTTAGGAATGTGGCACAAAATATGCCAACCCATTTAAGCAAAGGATACCCTCATGCTGTACATTTTAGTGCCGAGTCAAGAAATCAGAATCCATCATTCAAGGACCTTGCTAGAAACAATGAAACAGATGATTCTGAAGCAACTAATGTTCCACAGGGGAGAGAACCTGCTGACCATTGGGTTCCTGCTAACTCTCCTTACCTATCTTCTGGACTTGATGATCCCAACTCATCTTATCCTTACCTGCCGCCCGTCCTTGAGGAGCCAAGTTCTTCAGTTTCTGAAGGTTACATTCGTTATCACACTGAAGATACTTTGTTTGTTTCCTTAGTTGTGCTTCATCTTTCAGCAAATATGTCATATATGCAGCTGCAGAAGATGATCCATTGCCTGCAATAGAAGGTCTTCAGATTTCAGGCGAAGCTTTTCCAGGAAGAGAACTTCAAGCGGGTGGGTACTCCATCAATGGAACAACCAGTTGTAATTTTGAGGTATATTTTATGCTTTGTGCTCTACCATAGTTATATATGTTGTGGTCATACGGGTGTTGTGGGAAAGAATTTCTTCATGTGTGTTGCACTCAACTTATAATACCTTTTCTATTTTATTATTTGCAGTGGGTACGCTATCTAGAAGATGGTTCAGTGCACTATATAGAAGGTACGTAAAACCCTGTACATCTTGTTGTAATGTTGCCAGTTTTAAGCTTTATCTATGTAATGATAGGAGCAAAGCAACCCAAGTATCTCGTTACTGCTGATGATGTTGACTCTTATCTTGCCATTGAGGTTCATCCATTAGATGACAGGAAACGGAAGGTAATTTTTGTTTTGAAGGTTCTTTTCTATGTTATCTATTTATCTATTTTTTTGTTTACTCGGAGTAATGACTTCCTTACCTGAATCTTTAACATGGGATGTTGTATCCATGCAACACACATATGGCGATCTGAATTGTGTTGAAAACATGTTATGGATATGGGATAACAAACATAAGCACACATGCGTGTTATGGATGCATTGCCATGTAGTAGGATCAAGGGTTGTATCCAAGTTCAACCAAAAAGTAATTATTGACCTCAATACCAGTGTCGGAGTTGGGTCGACCGTGTACGGTAAATTTCGAAAGCGAAAGAGTGCGACGTCGTGCTTGGCTCACTTGAAACGCGTCAACCAAAAACCCAAATCGTCGAAATTTCATCCTTTAGCAAAACGGATAGTGCCAACACGTCTAGAGTAACAGAAACATCTAAGATCAACACCCATATTGATTGGGGTTTAATCGGTGAAAATTTAAATTTTACGTGTGTGAATCAAGGCGATGACTTACGCGAACGACGATGGCAATCTAATTGCGGCGTAGAAGCAAAAAAAAACCTATACCAATTTTATTTATATAATTAATTACCAATAGTAATTAAAAAAAGATAAAATGTTTAAATAAAAAAATAAAAAAATATCTAAAATACCCCCTTCTCACATAAAACTCCCTCATACTCACTCCAACTGATCCCCTCACGACTCCTCATGCACAAACCCGCTGAACTGCCCTCTCCCTTTGTCTATCTCTCTCATGCCGTCATGCGTGCCCAAGCCGCCACTGGCCACTCTGAACACCACCACCGTGAGGTCTCGTGCATTGCCATCTCATCATCACTTGCGCCGCGCACCTAAGGTATAACCCGACACTTGTATTTTATATTTGTATATGTAATATAAGTACTCATGACCGTTTTTATTAGCGATCGGGGAAATATAAGTACCCGTAACCATTTTTATCAACGAGCTAGAAAATTCGCATGCATGCCTTAAATACCTATGACCACTTTTATTAGAGAGAGGGAAAATTTGTTTACATGATATAAGTACCCATCATCGTTTTTATCAGCAAGCTGGGAAATATAAGTACCCGTAATCGCTTTTATTAGCTTGTGGAGAAATTCATTTGCATGAAATATAAGTATTCGTGACTGCTTTTATTCGTGAGCTAGAAAATTTGTTATATAAAAAAAAAACTAATTATTCATGATTGCTTTTCTTAGCAGGCAGGGAAATGCTATGCTTTATAAATAGGTACTTGAAGGTTCGTGCCCGCTTTTATTAGCAAGCGATGAATAAAATTTCGGCCGCGGTGTCACTTGACACTTACCATGACTGATTATTAGCAGACAAGAATACTTAACACACCCAATGCAACCCCCTATGCATGGACGCTGGGGTGCTGCCAAAATTTGTAACAAAACTCATGACTTAGAAAATATTTAAATAAATTGAAATCTACCTAAACTCCTAAGTCAATAAATTAAAAATGCACGGCACCCTAGATTCTAAACATTGGAAAGTAAATATGAATTGAAAATCAAGACCTACCAAAATATAACTTGTAGGAGAACTAGTTTCTCACCAATAAACAGACAAAAACTTCTCTTTTAGGTTCTAGCTAGTGTGCACTCAAAGCCCTTAGCAATACGCTCTCTAAATTGAAATATGCAAAGGAATGAACAAAGGTCGGGTTCCCTATTTATAACCCAAGAAATTGATTCCCTTGTGGGATCCATTAAACCAAATTCCAAGCATAAAAATGACAAGGGGAGGAGTGACGGATGCACAAGTGTAAAGTTGCAGAAATTTATTGATATATAGGCTAAATATAAAGATTTGATTTTTGCTACAACTTTTTATAAAGCTGATTGTAAAGTTGTAGAAATTTATTGAAATCAGTGAAAAGTAGCAGCCAATCAAAAATTCTAGTTGCGGTCTGAAAATAAAGCGGTAAGAAAGCTGTTCTAAATGAAGCCTATGTTTCTTTTAGAATGCTGTTGTAATACTACTTGATGCAGCAAGAGTTGTAGGAAGAAGTTGAGCTTGTTTAGTTATCGTTGCATAAAAAAAACATTAAAGAAGATATAAAATTTTTAAAAGAAGGAATTATTGAAGTTATTATTATGTCTTTCTTGGAACAATTCTTGTCTAATACGATTGAGTTTTGATTGAGGTGGAGATTAGTCTACTTTCTCTTCTTTCAGTTTATCAAATATCTGATGCTCCATTACATGCTAACTGCTATATATATTAAGAAAAACTAAATGTGTGGAGAATTTGCTTGTTAATGAAGAAGTTCACACGAAAAGTTCAAAGTTCTTTGAATACTAATGTTAATTGATGCGGGCAAAAGATACAGGGGGCCCTATATCTCTCGATCGCAAAAGACAAGACTGACTTCTACGGACGAAAATGACTAAGGACGAGAAAATGGACGAACAAACTCTTACATTTCAAATTAAACTAAACAAAAGAAAACTTACAACAATACAAACGACTCTTGCAAACAAAATGACGACACCCTAAAGTTGCTTCACTTAGAGAAGAAGGATACAGGTGGAGTGGCACTTGCGGAGAGACAAAAGAGATTAGAAGCCCGAGAAGAAAGGTTGGAAAGAGCCCGCAGGATTTCCGGAGGGGATGAGAAAGAAGGGTGGAAAGAGCCCGCAGAATTTCCAAGCAAGCCGCAAGTTAACAAAGATTTTTTTTCCAAAAATCACATATCACGTTCACTTTTTTAAAACATTACAATACCCCCCATATATATAGGTATGAAAGGGAATACAAAGAGACACTAACATTAAATTTAACACAAGAAACTAAGCATCAAAACATTAAAACACCTAAAAATAAATCCCAAACCCAAGAACCGAAGAGGTAGCCGCAAGAGCCAAAGAGGCCGAGCGGAAACCAAGGGGCCACGGCCTCGGGAAAGAGCCCAGGCACGGGAAACCAGCGGCCAGCCGGAATCCAAGGGGGCAAATGCAATGAAACCATGGAGGAAACCAAGGAGTCATGCATGGGAATTCAAAACACCTTTCTTGGGATTCCAAAAGCCCTTTTTGGAAACCCAAGAGACACCATAAAAAAACATTAAAAACTAAATAACATTTAATAAAAAGTAAGATAATAAATGAACTAAAATGTTAGCTCATAATGAGCTAACCCTTAGTTCAATAAATGAATTAAAGTCCAGCTCATAAATGAACTAAAAGTTCAGCTCAAATATGTTAAACTACTAGACTCAAGGGAAGCCAAAATTTGATTTATTTTGGACTAGTGTTGACCCCCCCTTTGTCTACATCATTAATGATCTTATTCGAGGACTTGCTAGACTTGATAAGTTGGGTTACCATTATTTTAGGAGTAGAAAATCTAATGTATTTTTAGATTAATTTCGTGTGTATTTTTTTCTGCTTTTTGGTTTTATTTTCATTATTGTATGCCTCGAGCAAGAAATTATAATTTATTATTATTTTTTAATGGAAGAAAATAATGGGGATCTGCCTAAACCCCATTCTAATATAAAATTGACACATGATTAATATGCCTATTGAGTATTTCGGTTTAGTGAACCTCCGAATTTTGCTCTACATTAATTTATATGTGCTTAGCTCACATTGTTCAATATGAGAATTTGTTAGACCGGTCCACTAGACCGGTCCAGCCGGTCCAGGCGGGACCGGTTCACGGGCGTAAATCGCGAACAGGCGAATCTGGCGGAGAACGCCCGTTCCCCCCCGTAGAACCGTTTAGGAAGTTTTTTTGAGCGTTTTGAGAGGGAAATTTGAACGTAGGGACTGTTTAGGGAATTCCTTTTGATTTGTATGCTTTAAATAGTAGATTTTCCTAGGGTTTGATCATCTTGAATTTGGCTGAAATTTGAGATCTCTTAGATTTAGGTTTTCTTTGGGCTCTAGCGGCGTCTAGAGATTTGGGAGAGATCGATCCTCCTCTCGAATTGAGGAGGGGTGTAAACAGAATGAGCTTGGGAAACAGTGTTCTAGTTCATAAACTACAATGCTGGTTTTAACCATTTTAACATTTCCATATACTTTTACGCACTTAAAAGAATAAGTATTATATTTTTCTCGCCCTTTCAGGCACTTATAATGTTATACAATGGTGATAATCACATCACATAATCATCTTGAAATTATGCATAATTGTTGTGTTAAATTTGCAACCTTCCTGACAATCTTTACTGATGGGATTTGAACCTTTACCTCTTTTTTTTGGAGGCAAGGGAATTTAACACTTGACCATGTGACGTGTGGCATCTTAACTTACAAAGGGAAATTAGCTCTTGGTCATTTGAGGTGTGCATCTTAACCTATAACGGGCAATTAGTACATTGTCATTTTACTTTTTAAGGGCAGTTAACACTTGGTCATTTGGCATGTGGTATCTTAATTTATTAACCTTAATAATCTTATTTTAATGACTTTTCTTCTTTCGAGAGTTAAAATGATTGATTTTTCTATGTGGGTCTTTTTCATTCAATGATGTTTCTTTCATGCCTATTTATACAAGCAGCTGTTGGCCTTTTGAAATGAATTTTTTTCTGGGAATGATAAAATGCTTAGTTATATTATCATATTTGTTTTATTTTTACGTATCTTTTTTAGAATTTCTAGCTGGCTTCCCTTGAACTAAACTTTTGAGTAGGTCTGTTTACTAATTAGTTTATGCATTTGTTTTTTTATTTATGCTCAGCTGATTTCCATTTGCAGGGTGAACTAGTTAAGGTATTGGCGAATGATCAAAGAAAGATAACTTGTGGTGAGTGTGGTTCCGTATTTTTATTACTGACGAGTTTATGGTGTGTTATGGTTTAGTGTTAAATGCAGTTGGTTACATTTGTCATATTATCTGCAGAGCTCTCTGTTGTTTAAAACTTACCCAATTAGATTACTCATTATCTTATGCTAATATGTTGGTAGACACTTTGATGTAGGGCTCCTTAGCATCTTTGATTCACTAAGGCAATCTAAGATGAGGTGCACACATGAATAATTCATAATTCACATGTTACCAACTCTCGACTTTAGCAAATATTGGTCACCTTTGCTTCCATAATAAGAAATTCTCTTATTTTGTTCGAAGAAATAATGTAATGGTCACCAAAATTTAAATTTTCACAAAAAAAGACTGAGCAAATATAAAATTCAACATCCATCAATATTCACACCAAACAAAGGTTGACATACATGCACAAATAATAAAAAGATATATAAAGAAAATAGGTCATCAAGTGTACTCCAGACCTCATGCTAGTACAAGGAGAGTCATCCTAAAAATAGTCATAAAAAATTGTGCTGGAAGAATCCACATCTAACAACACACAATTACTGAGATTAAGTTTGAAATTTTATTGAACCATTAGAAGAATATTACATGCCTCAAGGGTCTTATTTATAATCCAAATAGAGTTTTGGGAATCCATGAGGATGTAGTTAAATATAACAAGTTTTAATACATCATACATGAATTCCAACAGCACATGTAAATGCTAGGTCTCCAATTATTGATTCCAGCATATGGAGTTTCTTACTTCCAACACGGGCAGATAAAAAATTGGCAATCAACACAAATAGAGGGAAATAGAGGTTAGCAGTGATTAGGGGTGCAACCGAGTCAAGCCGGCTCGCGAGCCGGCTCGAGCTCGACTCGATAATAGGCTCGACGAGTCGAGCTTATCGAGCTCGCGAGTCGAGCTTGAACGCAATTTCGAGCTCGAGCTCGAACAGCCGATTGATCGACTCGATAGCTCGTCGAGCAGCTCGATTGCAAAGCTAGCTGGGGAAATGGAAATCGTGAGCGGGAAATCAAAAATTCTAAATGACGACGGCCTCGCGTCCCCTGGTTTCCTTCCCCCTCCGACGGCGGCCTTGCTGTCGAGACTCAAGCCCATCCTATGCGACCTCTCCGACCCCACCGACACCCTCGCCAAACTCTCCCCCCTCACCGACGTCACCCACATCTTCTACGCTGCGTGGCCCAATCGCGAATCCGAGACCGAGAACATCGCCGCAAACAGCCCCTCCGACGAGGCGACGACGCCCTCGCTGTTCTCCCCTCCGCCCCCGATCTCCAACACGTTTGCCTCCAAACAGGTCGCAAGCAGTGCATTACCTCGGCGGCTTCGATTCCCTCGGCAAGGTAAAATCAGACGCGGATCTTGACGGTGGAAAATCTAAACGACGCCGGCGAACCCGAACGCGACGACGACGAACCCGAACTCGACGGCATTTCAGCTCGAATTGAGCTCGACGAGCCGCTCGATAGCGAAACGAGTCGAGCTCGAGCTCGGATTTTGAGCTCGACTCGAGTTCGAGCTCGAGCTCGAGCTCGGTATCTGAGAGTATAGCTCGACTCGAACAACCTCTGGCTCGAGCTCGACTCGACTCGTTTGCACCCCTAGCAGTGATAAGTAGTAGGAAGCAAAGGCCACCAATTAATATAATAACTAGGAGCAAATATGAGCAATGAGAAGTAGCTAGAAATAGAAGTAACAATCAGTAAGAATTGCAGGAGTCAATGGTGGTAGGTGTCAGAAGAGTAATTGAAAACAACAAAAGCCAGTAGCGGGAGGTAAAAAATAGTGTGAACAGAACAACCACAATGGGATGAAATTGCAAAAGAATAAGAAATAGATGTTTTACATCTCAAACTCAATAATTGTTGAACTGAATATGAATTCAAATGATGCTGAACTTGAAATTTAACGGGCAAAGTCTTAGAATGGTTCAACAAAAACCTGCTGAAATGTTGGTCGGCTTCATGCTTAGACGGAGAAACCTAAGCATAAAAAATGCGAGTCCTAGCTCCAAGAGCAACATTTAGCAGTGCTCTCATTCGGTAAAATCAAAGTTCCCATCTTTGATTATTAAAGATCAAACCATGATAGATGATAACTTGTCATATTCATGAATTATCTACAACAAAGTCATACTAAAAAGATATGTTTAGCAAGTAGTTTCTCACAGCTACACTTGTAAAATTACCAAAACTACCAACCAATGCTTTGATAAATACATTACACTTGTCTTATGCATGCCTTTAAAAGACCTTCGTATGATGGACCACTTTGTGCTTTATTCTAAAAGAATGATGCTTCATGCATATTTTTCAAAAAATTCTAAGCCTTCATGGTATTTCATCAGCTATTATTTTTGATAGAGATGCTAGGATTATTTTTTAAGAACACTTTGGAAGCTATTTGGAACTAGATTAGATTTTTCTACAACCTTCCATCCATAATTGATGGCCAAACTAAAGGTGTTGATAAAATCTCGTATAATCTTTTATGATGCGTAATAGCTGAAAACAATGAAACTTGGGATAAACTTGGGATATGTAATTGGTCACTTCTAAATTTTCCTACAATAATAATATTTCAAAAACAACAAAGAAATCACTTTTTAAAATTATTTATGACTTCAACCCCAAGAGGCCAAACTCTTCATCCTCACTCTTTCAGCCAAACTCCCTCCTCTAACCCTAGCTATCTTTCTTCCTCATTCTGACAATCCACAAGTGACCTAAGACCTCCTTTAAGTCATCAACCATTCATCAAACACAAATCCTACTATTATTGCCATCAACCTTGTTCACACAAAAACTCTAGTAAACCCTTCAAAAAAACCAATCACCCACTCAAAACTCCTCACGACTCTGCTACCATAAATCACATCCCACCTCACGCTACCCTATTGGTGAGGCATCACCCATTGACACCCTCTCGTAGAAACTTCGTTTTACAAGACTTTCTTCTTAGTGCTTGGCTACACTCATGAGCGTTGTTGTGCTTGCGATCCTTCATTGCATGCCTATTGCATGTATCCTATCGTACTCATATTGCACTTGGGATAAGCTCGCTACCTTTGTACACACATTCATGCCCATGAGCCTTCGCTATTCCTCATGATCTCCTTTCGCTTTGCTGCTCCCAGCCCACATTTAACTTATTGTGCATTGTGTGCTGCTGCTCATGATCTCCTTTTACATCCATTGCACCCATCCCTTATTGAGCCTATGCTATTGCATGTTATTGTTATCTACTAGTGATGTAGAACGTACATGCAAGGATGAGTAAATTAAGGAGTTTGCACGCTTAATATTTAGAGCACAATAATTAAATCTTTAAAGTGATTTCAAACGACTAAGTAAAACCAAAGAGCGGTAAAATAAGCTTAGGCCAAATCACATGCATAGGAGTTAAAATCATAAAATAGTCAATTTATTCTAACGTTGCATGCATGATTGGTTTTCAACCATAAATTCCTATGCTAACAATAAGATTAGTCTCTACAAGAAGATCCATCACTCAACTCTTCTAATGACTAGGCTTTAGTGGGGAAGCATTAACGTGATTGTCATGAATCTACTAAGACCACAATTGAGAAGTAACTTCGAAGATAAAAAGAGTCGGGGGAAGAGTTTACCCAAGGACAAGAGAGATGCGAGCTCCAGTAAAGTCGTTTGAAGGTTGAAATGAAAGGGGACAGCATCCACGAGCCTTTTGGATGTTGTTAGACAGCAATCTGTAACTCCGAAGTGGCGAGACAGCTACAAGGGACTATTTAAATTACTGGACAACAGCTTTAAGCTCTCAGAACAGTTCAGGACAGCCACCTACAAGGCTTAGGGAAACCTTGGACAGCTGCTGTGGACGTTTAGGGTTTTCTGGACACCAATTTGCTGATTGACGGAACTCTGGGCAGCAAGGAAGGTCTCTTGGGAATGCTTCTAACGGATTCTATTAAACCTGAAAATAGATTCCAGATTTAATTAAGAGTGGGCCAGGTTTTGTAATTTGAATTCAAAACATTGGGAAGGAAAGGAAAACTTACTCCTAATTGAGGGATTGATTGAAGTAATTAGGGGGGATGGGATTTAATGTGGTGAGAGAGAGAATAAGGGAGAGAGGAGGGACCGGCCATATGGAGAGGGGAAATAATTGTCTAGGTTCAATGTATGTCGGTCAAGGAGTGATTTTAGGAATTTATTCAAATAAATTAAATTTAGATTTGATTAAATTAGATGTTTCCTCATTGGGATGTATTAGGGAGGGAAATATTTGAAATTCAAATATTGAATTGAATGCAAATAAATGCACCTTCCTAATTGAGGGAGGTTATTTTAGGAAAGTGAGTAAAGGAATATTTGAAATTTGAATTTCAAATTAGGGGCTTGGGAGGTGGGCCGGTGGCTAGGTGGGTGGAGGGGGGAGGCCGTGGGAGGGAACCGGCGATCGAGTGGGTGATGGTCGGTGGCTTGGGCGGCCAAGGAGGCCGGCGGCCCAAGGGAAGAGGCTCGGGTTAGGGAAAAGTTACCAAGAACAACTTTGTGGGGAATGAGGCCGGCGGGTGGGAAGTTTGGGGAGGGAATTCAATGCAAGAAAAAATAAAAGAAAAGAAAAATAAGAGAACCGCGAACCTTGGAATCCACCAAGATTGACGGGTATTGCAAATCACCCTCCTCAGGTCTCTCCTCCCATGAACTCACTAAGAGATCAATCTCCTCTCTTGAACTCACTAAGAGATCAGACAAGTAGAAAAAATTTTTCATTAACAATTCATCATCCTTACATGAAGAGGGAGGAAGGATTTAAATCGACAACGGAATAAAGAAAATACAAAGACACAATTGCCCCTAAGGCAAACACATGACGAGGCCCTTAAGCAAGGGCATAAAGGGAAAGAAATACAATAGACTCATAAAACATAAAACAAAATACATCAAATACAATAATAATCAAAAGTAGATCGTGTCCGTAGATCATTTATCTTCTGATGTCCTCATCAACTAGTTGCTTTGTTGCTCTCGGTCGTTTTATACTTTGCTAGCTCATAAGTAATTGGTGACCTCAATGGCAACTCACCTCTAGTTTTCATTATGGAGTTCATCTTCTGTCTTTCTTCCTGATGTGCTTCACTTTCTTTTTTGGTGCTTCCCAACTAATTGAGGTTTTATCCCGTGCTTCATCTATGGTCAATCTTCTTCATCTATTGCCTTTTGGTAATCCCGTCGTTGGTGATGGTCTCCACGCCTATTCTTGTCAGATCCCTTTAGATTCTAATGTTCATCCTTCTTAGTTTTCTACTCCTACTTTTTCCTTTGTTGGGTAAGGTCTTCTTGCACCCTATTACCAAAATTTTCTTTATTCTTCTAGTATTGCTTTGATTCTGTAAAACATAAGTCGACCACTACCTATCATGGTAAACTTTCATTTACTCAATAGAAGAGATTCCCAGTCTTGCAGTTTTTTTTTGGCTTATTGAAAGTGATTTTTATTTCTAATCTTCCAGTTCTATTCTCTTACACTTTGCATGGTAAATTTGTCTCTGGACGATTGAGCTTGGATATTATTCATACCTTCATATTTGATCTTTGTTTGTTAGATGACTACTATATTGGATGCTTTGATCAACACACATGTTAACAAACTATTTATGGAAGCATATTATTCTAGGCTTTTCTCTCTATTGTCATATAATGTGAGTGGCAGACAAATACATAAAAGTGGTCGTCATACTTTGATATTTTGCGGATCCCTCTATTACTCATGTTTATATTGTTTCCCCTCATCTTCGAGTCTGCTGCATCAATCAACCCACACTATATTCTTTGAGTTCAATTTTGGCTGACCAATACAAGTGGATGTTGCTATTGCTGGATTCTATACTGTTTGTGGCTTGCAATTTTTATTGAAATAAGCATTTTTGTTCCTTTAGCTTGTACTTTCTCAAGTGGCTACTGATAAAGAGTGGATTTTGAAGGTTTGCCTCTTATTTCCAGTCTTGCAAAATTTTTAGGAATGATTGTATTGATTGCTTCAAGGCCCATCTGGAATAAAGAAAATTGTCTTCTAGGATTCCTACTAGTGGGGTTGGCTTTTTTATCATAGTATGGACACTGAAGTATTTTGTGTTGTTAATTATCATGATCATTTAGAATCATCTTTTGAATTAGTGTTAGAACTTTACCCTCAGGGAGTTTCTACTGTTCTAGATTTTTCCTTAGAATCATCTTTTGAATTAGTGCCTTCACTTGCTGCTGATGGATTTTTGGATGAAAGTATCTCTTTACTCCTACATCTCGTTTATCCTATGCTTTGGATTTCAGACCTTCTTATACCTTTAAAGTCATGCTTGGGTTAGATATATGTCAGCTTATTGATGGTCCTACAATTACTCATATTATTTCTTCTTTTTGTAATATCTCACTTGTGTTCACCAATGCTACATTTGATGGCTCTGAAGTGAGGTCGTTGATGAAGTGTATATGGTTTTAGTGGATGAAATTTTTTTAGTTAGTGCTTTTATGTTGATGTAGGCAAAGGGGGGGTCAACTCATGCCCAAATTAATTCAATTTTGGCATCCCTCAAGCTTACAAGCTCAATCAATTTGAGCTGAAATTTTAGCTCATTTATGAGCTGATCTTTAGTTCACTTATTGAACTAAGGGTTAGCTCATTATTAGCTAACATTGTAGTTCATATTTATCTTTTATTAAATATCATAGTTTTTATTATTATATGTTTTTAATTATGTTAGTCGCTTGGAATTCCAAAGCGGCTTTTATAATTCCAAGATGTTGTTTCATTTTCCCATTCGGTGGCTCTTTGGATTCCACCATGGGTTTTGTTTTTTGTGCCTTTGCCCATTGGGATTCCGGCTGGCTGCTGGTTTTCCGCGCCTGGGATGATTCCCGCGGCTGTGGCTCCTTGGTTCCGTGCGGCCTCCTTGTCTCCCGCGGCTGTTGCTTCGGTTCCTGGGCTTGGGCTGTTTTCCGTGATGCATGGGAGGGATTTCCGTGCTCATGGTGCTTAGGTTCTTGTGCAAATTAATGTTGTGTCTTTTGATATTCCCTTTCATACATATATATATATGGGAGATTTGTAATATTTTAAGAAGTGAATGTTATGTTATTTTTGGAAAAGTAAACCTGCGGGTTTCTTGGAAAAGCTTGCGAGCTTTGTCTGTCTTCTTTCTCATCCCCTCCGGAAATCTTGCGAGCTCTTTCCAACCTTTCGTCTCGGCTTCTAATCTCTTCGTCTCTCCGCAAGTGCCACTCCATCTATATCTTTCTTCCAAGTGCAGCAACTTTAGGGTTTTTTTCTTTAATTTTAAGTTTGCAAGTCGTCGTCGTTTGTAATTTTTTAATTTCTTTTCTGTCTTTAAATTGAAATGTAAGAGTTTGCTCGTCGTCATAGAATTATCGTCTATTTTAGTGTGTTAGCGGGTGTTCGGGTGTCTCATCTCTTGTGTGTGGGCGAGGGGTATAGGCTCCCTATATTTATTACCCCCACCATATGTCAAGGCACTAATTGGAATAATCTTTCTCTATTCTCCCATATTTATTAGATTCCAAGCTAGACATAACAATTCTATTGATGATTTTGGCATTTTGAACTTAGCATGTGTTTCATTGTCGATTTTCTTCCGTTAAATGATGGACAATACTCGTCGTTGAAAGTTATATTGATCCTAATTTTGTTTTCTTTTTATTTTGGCAGTCCTACCATATAATCTTTTCGATGATTATATAAATTTCATTACTTAAAAAAAACTCTCCTACCATAAACAAATCGATGGAGGATGATAATGGGTAGACATTTTAATGCTTGGTGATGGTTATGGTTGTATTATGAGGCATTTGGAGGTGAGGTGAGGGATTGGGTTGGACTTTGGTATATTATAAAAGGAGACCGTGAGGAGGTGGAATTAGGATTATTTGGTGAAGTTGTGGAAGTGTGGAGGCTCAGGAAGGGTTAGGGGAGACCTTGGCTGAGAGGTGGGGATATAGTTTAAGGATTGATGATATGTGCGAAAAGTTGGAGGACCATGTGGCGGTCTTATGGCTTTCTTTGGACGATCCATTTTTGAGAGTGTATATTTGGGTTATGTTATGGTACAAGGTTTGGGGGGTTGAACAATGATTTTGGGTGTATGAGTGATATTTCTAGGGTTGAAGAGATGTCGAAGGTCGTATCTACGGTTGTGGGAGATGTAAACCAAGAGAAAGAGGATGGAGGTATGAAATATAAAGAAAATATAAGATGTTAAACTCATCGAATTCAAAAGATTTGGGTCAACTACCAAGCTTCGTTAGGGAATTTTCTTGGAACTAACTTTAGAATTCTTTCGATAATTGATTGAAAGAGAGTACAATAGTTGGTTATATATAAAACAAAGCAAATACGTTAATTACTTGTATGATAACTTCAGCCTAGCAACAAAAAAAAAGTAGTTTCAATTGCCATTAATCTTCATGTCTATATGAGGGGCAAACCAAGGGGTTTTAGAGGACTTTTTGAGTTGTTTTCCCTCTTTTAGCTTGCCTTAAATTTGCATTGCATGTCAAGCCTTGAAAGGAAGGTGGAGTGACACTTTATTTGAAGCATGTGTTGTATTTAATATGGGGGCCTGCCAATGACATGTTCTTTTTTCCTTATTTTGAAAAATATAGTGATGATGATGATTTAGAATCTTGATGCATTTCTCTGATGATGGTGATGATCAATTATTTGGGCATGTATGAAGAAGTATGAAAAAAGGTTTAACGAGAATATAAAAATAGCATAAAAAATAGAAATGAGAAGTGACAAATTTAAGGTAATATTGATAGAAGTTGTTCAAACCAAGTTTTAAAAAGGAGAAATAAAGAATCAAGACGTTTTGCCTTAGAGAAGCGAGGTGGATCAAGGCGTAAGCATAAAAAAAAAACACTTGAACTTATAAATAATTCATAAAAATGAAAAAAATAAAATAAAATATAAACATTTATTTAATTCATCATCATAAATATATAAACTATAAATCTTAATATTAAATTTTTTATATAAAATGAAAGTTTGAAATGAGATTAAAAGTAAACACTTATTTAAAACTTAAATACACCATAAAGATCAGGATCCACGATATTCTCATCCTTGCTTTCATATTCTTCATAATAGTCATCTTATGTAATAATTATATCCTCCTTGAATTTTGTCTCATTATCATCTTCTAAACCTTCTTTAATTATAACATTTTTAACTCATATTAATTATAACAAATTCTAACATCCTATGCAATAATTATACCCCCCTAGTTAATTTGTTCATTCTCTTTATATAATAAAATAAAATATATATTATTAATAATAATACATAATAAAATAAATTATAAAACTTAATCAGAATGAGACGCTGCCTTAAAACGCCTCAAGGCGTACGTCTCATTTAAAAAAAGGCTTAAGCCTCATTGACACTAGGGAGGCTTAAGCCTTAAGGCGCTTATTGTGCGCCTCAGTTCGAGGCGTAAGCCTCAAACGATTTTTGAACCATGGTTCAAACTAGTGTGTAATTTATAAGCTAATGATGTAATCATGGAATGGATAAGCTTATTGATGGTAGTTCTCAATAGCAACAAATTGGACAGGATTTATAAGGTAGAATCGAATTTGTTGGCATAAGGCTAATAATGATGATGATAATGGGTGGTGCAAAAATGATGGTAAGGCCATAGGGATTTCTATTGTGGAAGCAATGGTGGAGTGTGATGTTAGCAACAAGATTTTGCTGTGGCAAGACCTGGAAGCCAAAGTGGTGGAATCCACAATTGTTGTGGGAGAGGTTGAACTAGTGTGTGGACTGTCCGGCATTATGGAGGTTGTGATAGTAAGGCTACATAACAGTGGATTCAATATCATTAGAGGCTGCATGAGCATCAAGGCCACATTAGAAATGAGAGCAAGTGGTGCAACGTGACATTTTATCTTTGAGCATACTTTGTGTAAGGTTTGCTCTAGGTAAGATTGGGTGTACATTGGAGTGGGTTGGATATGAGTTCTTTCTGTGTACTGCACCCATAGAAAGAGTTGCTTCGCATGTTTCATTGATTTATTCATTGAATCCTGAACCACATGATACCTCTTGATGAGGACATCTGAGATCAATGGCTACGATCTTGAGATATTTATTTATTTATATGTTTTATGTACTAGTTTATTTTATATTATTGTTTTTCCCGTTATACCCTTGCGGGTGGTCATGTAGTGTTGTATCCCGAAGGGCATTTTCGTCTTTGTTATTTTTCTTTTCATGAGGCCTATTTATAGGCTAGCTTTCTTGTATTGAAGGATGATGAATGATTATTGAAATGAAAATCCACTTTGTTCTTCTTTGTCTTCATGCATGAGAGCTTGAAGAAAGAGAGAGAGAGAACTCCAAGGGGAGCAAATCGCAAGGCCCACCAATCGTTGGAAGAGTCCTCGATTCGTGGTTAGGATTTTCCTATCTTCTCGTTCGTGTTCCCATCCATCTCCTTTCCCTCCCCTCCACAAGGAATCCCTCTTCCCCTATTGCCGCCGCCCTTGTGAGGAGCCCGCCACCGCCCATCTTCCAACTCCGGCCGGCCATCTTGCCGGTGACGTCCCCGTCATCCACCCGACCCCCTTCCATTCACAAAGTTCAAATTTGAAATTCGAAATTTCAAATTTCGAATTCTTTCCTAATTTGGAAATCCAATTTGGGAAGGTTTTCATGAGGTGATTTAATTTCAATTTGAATTAGATTGGAGTTATGAGATCAATTGCCATGTCATCACCCAAATTTGGAAACCTCACTATTTGATTTCCCCAATTCTCCCTTGAGCATGCCGCCGGCCTAACCTAGGTGAATCCACAATTAGTGCCCCTATTTATGTCATTGATGGCACCTAATTTGAATTCAAATCCTAAATTAATTCCCTCCAAAAACCATTAATTCTGAAATTTATTTCAGATTTATTGAGGAATTAACTAGGATTGAATTTCCCAAACCCTAATCCTCTCCTCTTGGAACCCGCCACCCCATCCCCTGTGACATCCCGCCGGCTCTACCTGCTGTCCACTCCGTATTCCAGCAAGTTCCCTTGCTAAGCGGCACCCAGGAAAGCTGCAGGTTGCTGTCCAAGGTGTCCAACAGCACTAGGAGCAAGCTGAATCCTGGCAGACCCGTATTGGGTGCTGTCCAGGGTGCTGTCCAGGGCCTTCCACGAGCCCAGGCTGCTGTCCCAGCTGCTGTGAATGCTGTCCAGAGGGCTCCACACCTTGCCCTTGTTGTCCCATCAATTGGGGAGACTTCCGAAGGCTGTTCAAGGTAGTTATGAAGTTCATATTGCTGTCCAAGACTGAGAAAAGGAACCCGACTGCTGTCCTAAGGCAGAAACAATCATCATCGACACCGAAGTGTCGTGTCTTCTGCTTCTTGTGGTAAAACTCTTCCCCTGGCTCTTTTATCTTCAAAGTTTCTTCTCATTTGCGGTCTTAGTAGATTCATGACGATCACATTAATGCTTTCCCGCTAAAGCCTAGTAATTAGAAGAGTTGAGTGAGGGAACACCTCGTAGTGACTAGTCTTATTGTTAGAATTGGGATTTATTGTTGAAACCATCTATGTATGCCATGTTAGATTGAATTGGCTATTTTACTATCTTAACTCCTATGCATGTAATTTAGCCTAAGCTTGTCTTACCGCTCTTAGTGTTTTGTTTTGTCGTTCAAAACCAACATAAAGTTTATCATTATTGGTTCTAACAATTAAGCGTGCAACTTTCTTAATTAATTCATCTTCGCATGATATGGTTTCACATCACCTCTAGTCCTCTTAATTTTTATTATGTATTCTTCTTTTTCTTTCCAGCAAGGTATGAAATTGTCAATTCAATGTGTCATCTTCCCTGAACCTCAGATATTTATGGTTTCTATTAAGCATATAAAATTATTTTTGCATTGGACAACTTGTTCAGTTGAAGGGGCTATACCACAACCAAGTAATTGTTTAGTTTAAGGAGAACTCTTGAAGCTCATGGAAGAGTAGTACCTCAGTACTGATTTTTTTTTTTTTTTTGGCTTGGTAGCGAAGCATGTCTTTTATTGAACATAATTGAAACTGCGCACTTAACATGGAACGGAAAACACTTTATCACACTTGTTGGATGCTGTGCACTTAACGTGGAATGAAGTCCACTAACTTTGTATGGCTGAATTTAGATTTGGTATGATATTCTTCAAAGTTGAAATAGTATTAACATGTCCACTAGCTTATTAATTATATTTACTTGTTGGTGAATAAACCTTCATTTATGCTTAGATTTAAAGATGGATGGAGTGATGTAATGTCATCCAATAATTTAATATAGATCCTGTTATGTTCCTTAATTTTTAATTTACATTGTGACCTGAAATGTAAATGAAAATTATATATTAAAAAGTAATAATTCTTTTCTCATGCTTTCTTTTACTTTGTTGTATGAGAGAAATATTCTCATCTTGCTTTTATCACCTTTTTATCATTAGTTTATGATCTCAGGTAATCATCAAACTTGGCAGGATTATCATGTTGAGCATGCATCTTCATCATGAGTTCTTTTTCTTACCTTTGATGCAGATCCTCCAATGCAAGAACAGCTAGAGAAAACTCATTCTGTTGGGCATGCATCATATGAAGTTGCATTATCAGTATGATTTCTTTCAGTTCTATTGTAAATATTCAGATTAAATGTTTTTTATTCATATGGCGTATGTATTAAGTAAAAATTAAAAATTAATTAAAATATTCTTAAACTTTCAGGCCAGATATTTGGATATATGGGAGCAAGCTGTTTTAGCAATCAAGAGGGAAGCTTATAGTATCAAGTGCAATGGACCACGTGGTGTTGTTGTGACAGAGAAGTTCTTGCCGAATACAACCGTATGTTTTTTTTCCACGATTAATGTGGTCATTTGGCACATTATTGAAGCAGTCATAATTTTCTTCATCTTTTTGATAATATTTATAAATTTCTTTTGCACTTGTTAAATGTAAAACTATATCAGCTTTTACCATGCACAGAAGGATTTCTTAAGAAACCTTATTTGGGAGCATGTTTATAATTATATTTTAATTTTAAATGTTTTAAGCTAAATTCAAAAGACCATTATCGCATCACTTCATCCTTGTAGATATCCTTGGGTAACCTTGCTTTGCTCCACCAGCTTAGTCTTGTGCTTGTGTGTAAGGTGTGCTTACTTTATCCTCTTGCAATCCTACTCATGCTTGCATGCGAGGAATGCTACCGCTCACTTTCTCCACGCATTTTATGTGCATTTTATTCCTCTTGTGGTGCTCTGGCGTTGACACCTCTTGGCATCAACGTCCTATTCTTCATGCGCTTGGGTAGGGCTTTTGACCTTAATCCCTTTTGTTTCTTCGGTGGTTGTGGTTGAAATATTTTGCTTAGCTTTGAAGGAGATTTTGATTGGTTTCACCTCATGTGGATATTGGCAAAAGGTAGGATTTGAAGGATTACCCTAGGTTGTTTTATGTCTCAGTCGAAATTGAGGAAATCAACCACTAATAATACTAACACTCAGGCCTTAAGGGAGTGTTTCTTACTCCCCCTCGGATTATTTTCAATCCTTCATTTTGTAAATTTTGCCCTATATCCTTCCCTCGTTCTTTTTAATTGGTCTATTTCTCATATTTCCTTCAGCAACTTTTAACCATCATTTAGTAAATTTTGCCCGTCGTCCTCCTCTCATCCTCATGAATTGGTGGTTAGAGATGAACATTTCTAGTTTTGATTCATTCATTCACAGTCTTGTTTAGTTTTGTAGGTTGAATGTTCCCATCCTTATTGTCATTTTCCCTTTAAAAAAACTTGTTGCACAGTTCCTTCTCATTCGTGAGTTGCATTATAGTGGTGTACTCATGTTATCTTTATTTATCACCCTTCAATTATTGTCTCCTCCACCTCATGTGCCCGCCTCACAAGTCACCTGCTTGTCGCGTGCTCATGCCACTTGTGCTCGTCCATCCTGCATAGTTACCGCTTGTACGCTTCTCTTGTACTCAAAACCTTGACCTTC
The DNA here is from genome assembly GCF_001605985.2 of Dendrobium catenatum. Lineage (NCBI taxonomy): Eukaryota > Viridiplantae > Streptophyta > Magnoliopsida > Asparagales > Orchidaceae > Dendrobium > Dendrobium catenatum. The sequence goes on along the minus strand of NW_021319303.1, from coordinate 544,947 downwards.
ACATCTACACTATGCTTGCTAGTAGCTGAGTTGGCCTGTGTGATATGGAAAGGTGATGGGATGATGCTGGATGCACATTGTTGTTAATGGTTAGAGCTGTGTGGTATGCAGCTAATAGGATGAGATGTTGCTAGACTTGATTAGATAGATTGGCTAGTACCGTCGAGAGCGAACTCCATGTGCACTCCATCTTGCATCTAACTTTCTTACTAGGGCCCCATATCCGTTAAGAACACTTTTTTTTGTGTTAGCTCATGTATAAAACCTCCCAGAATTGTTGATTCATCTCCCACCTCATAGCCAAAGCACATAACAACCATATTTGCAAATCCCTCTTTGTTGTTCTATTAGTGGACCACGAAATGATCCACTAACCCATCGCAAATCATGGCCTTCACAATCACTAATTGCAGCCCATTCTCATGTTGGACCAGCTCGCCCTTGAATTTGTTTTTAACTATATTCCCGCAAGCTAAATACTGAAGGAAAAGGCAACATGAAGAAGATGAACTTAGCTAAATTGCACTGTCGATGCACAATGAATGAAGTGCAATGCCACGCTATTGGATCTATAATATTTATACAAGCGGACAGAAGACGTTCACTGGCCCCTCAAAGAAGCTCGTGCATCTTGCTAATAAGAGCTTAGTGCTGCACAACAGCCTATCTACAACAAGCAATGGGCAACCCACAGCGTAGCGTCAAGTCATCGAATCCGCAACATGCACACAAGCGGACAGAAAACGTTTACAAATTCCCAACTGAAACCCTGCATACTTCTCGGCGGCAATCATTTGCACAGTTGATCATTACAAAAACACCCCATGCATTGAAATACACATTGAAGTAGTCACATCATGTATATACACATTATAATATATAAAACACATCATGCCTTAAAATATGATCACCCACATGGGCACCGACGTGTGTGATGCATGTATGAATGTGACGTCTGAGGATGTTGTGTAAGTCAAAAGAATGAATCTAAGTTTAAGCCTAATCCTCCTATGAGAATAGATAGGAGTTGACATGGCCCGAACTATCGTGCAAATATAAGGTTGTGGCATCGACCGAAATATTTGTTTTATACATTCAGATTAGGCCTTCAAAGTCTATAATAAAGAAAATTAGCTAATAAAAGCCTAAAGCTAACGAAGAACCTGATCCTTTGTTGACAAGGTTTGACTAATAGAACGAAAGTGCCTATAAATACCCCGATGATGGTCATGTTGATAGGAAATCTCAATCGGATGGGATCACAAATATAAAAATGCCTCCCAAATTCTCATGGAAATACAAAACTCAAAAATCACACAAGGCCTAAGATATTTAAAATTGAAATTAATCATCAAATACTTAAAGTAAAATCCATCAACTCTCTGTAATAATTTGTTGAGGTGGACAAATCTGAAAATTACTTCAGCTCATAAAGAGCAGATGTTTGGTCGAGAATATTACTAGTATTCATTCTCAAATAGTCTCTTGTCAGTAAGGACTTGACACGTGTCCTCTAACCGGTGGTTTCACCGTCAAATGACAGCACAGGTAAGCGGTTATGATCGAGACCCTCTGAACCGAGTGGTTTTGTCGCCAAATGGCATCATTAAATTACTATCATGTTCAGAGCCCGCATGTTCCCCAATGACTTCAAATCATTGAGCAATGAATCAATAAGATATGATTGATAGGGCACAAAGCCATTTATTAGCTAATGTGGATTTAGATTTGTCCCCTTAGACAAGTATTCATCCCAGGTCTACAAGATACCTTTGACCGAAGCAACCCATGGTTGCCAACAAGGATCCTTCTGTCAGGTTGGATAGAATACCTCCTCTAACTAAGTGAACTAGGGACCAAGTTGACCCGGAACGACGAAACCCTGGGATCTTGATCGGGTCTATCATCACTCTCTCATCATCCGCTCTAAGTGTAAAGTTGGTAAATTTCCAATTTTAAATATTAATTTTTTTTAAATACCAAAACATGCTGCTACTCTATTCCAAATATTACATATCTTCTTGACGACTAGCCTTAATCGAAAGTTCTCTCTTGTTATCGAGAGGAATAATTAACTATAGGGGCTCGCGCCTATAGGAAACTAGAACCCAGGTTATAAAGTCCTCACAAAATGAGGGCAAAATCTATGGGTAGCGTCTTATTTAATAAAACCCAATCTGCCTTCTGAAAATTTGTCTTGGAACTTAAACTTTAAAACTCTCCTCGACGACCCAAAAAGAAAGAAAAGGACCGCGGAGAGGGCAGGGCGTGAATTTTCGGAGCCCACACTATAGTTGTACGCTTGAAGTTATTGTACATGGTTGAATAAAGGTCCAAAAGTAAAATTAGGAACTACATAATACGTATCTAAACTACAGTTGTGTGCGCTACTTGGTTTTTATATTTTTTCAACTATTGCCTATTGAGAGTATTCTTTTGCTAGAAATTTCCTAAGGTAATAGTGCTCTTTTCAACCACATCTTGCAAAATTGCTTATAATCTGTCTCTTTGCAGATTACTATTCCATATGGACACGAAACAGAATTTTCAATCCAATGTTCTAATGGTGCTGAATATCTTTTGAGGGCCAGAGACAGCTGGTAACTGTTTAATTGTTTTCTGTTTTGTTATTTATATTGGAATAATGTAAGTTAACAATTGCGCTTTCTCCTGAGAGAGAGAAGACAAGATTTCCTATTACATGATGTGACTGTTTTGATAGTTTTTCCCTAATATGTTCAAACTTGATGATGTGCCATATATTTGGCTAGTTCATTTATCTGTATTTTTATTTGACAGGTTAAGAGATACAATTGTGCTAACCCTGAGATTGTTCAAAAAGATGGTATTACTTCAAACTATTCCTGATATATTTTGTTAGTTTTCATTCAAGAAAAAATATTTTTTCTATGTATTATCACTGCCCGTAACTTGTTTTTTACTTCTTGAAATTGCATTGTGCTATTTCTGCATTTTTCAATTGCTAAACTAGCGAGTATGTGCTCCTCCGTTATATTATAAGGCATATAACCATGGACCAATTTGATTTTGTTAATTTTTTTCTGTAATTGATGTCCATTTTGCTTTCAATATAACTTTCTTTCCCGTATATCCCTTTAATGTTGACTTATTATGTGGGTGGATAAGGCATACTGGTGTGATTTTTGCATGTTAAGAGATGTGGCTAAAAATGATGCTTAGTGATATAACCTAATAAGTGGGTATTTGGCACTGTAATATTTTAGTTATTTAAGTGTTGATTTAGTGGAATAGTGTTTTGAAAACGTTGAAAACACCTTGGTGTTTCTTGAACTTTCTGAAACTGTAGTCATACACTTTTGAAAATTGAAAATAATTGTGTTGAGCTAAATGCATTTCAGACTCAGCTGTTTTCTAAATTTCTTCATTTAGCTGCATGTCAAAATAGGCAATAGAGAACATAAAACAAAAAGGAATCCAAACATGGACTTTGTAGCTTAAACCACTGTTGATGTATGAGTTAAAATCTCTTCATTTAGCTGCATGTGTTACCCAACTTTATTTTGAAAGTGTTTTGATCCATGACTCAGCTGGGGTTCTCAAGGGACCAAATAAAGCCCTTTCATTGTTACAAGGGATACTCGTATGGATGCATGGTGTTGCAAGACTCAAGAAGGTTGCTTAGTCATGGGGCTTTTGGATGCTTCTTCCGTTAACAACTTTGGTTTTTCTATCTTGCTTCTGCTATCAAATTCACAGAAAGCACACATGCCTAACCACTAGCTACTGCAAAGGTTTTAGTGGGGAAATGTGATAGGTTCCACTTGAATATTCCAAGTGATTCCTATCGGATTCTTGCCAAAACCCAATTATTCCACTGTTTTCAATAGAAAACAGCCACCAAACAGTAGAAAAACTGAGAGAATAAGGAGAAAACGTTGGAAAACAATAGAAAACAATTGTATTCCCTTAGTAGATGATCAAAACCAAATCAAATTCTTGATCGTATATTATCATTTTATTTACAAAATGAGCTCTTACAAAATTAATTCCAAATGCACAAACAATAATAAATTACTGATTTCACAGCAGCTGATGGAAATTAATTTCAGATAATAGATTCAGGAGAAAAGAAGCCACAAACACGATAGAATTATGTGGTTTGAGTTCTGACAACCAATAAAAATTTTGTGCGTCACCTGCGCTTTTTACTGCGCTTTTGACTTGCGCTTTAGTTGCGCTTTACATGCGCTTTTGACTGCTTTTTTACTTGCGCTTTAGTTGCGTTTTGCCTGTGTTTTACTTGCGCTTTACCTGCGCTTTACTTTCGCTTTACCTGCGCTTAATTTAAAATATTATTTTATTAATATCCGGACCTATCTCTGAGTTCGGTCATCTGACCCAATAATTTGTCCTCTTTAACACACACACACACATAAATCTTACGATTTTTAAAGGCTATCTTCCTCCTTCTCACACAAGAAGCCAAGCCGAACTCAAAATCCTAACTCTTTCTCCGGACAGCTTCCTCGCTCTCAACCCGAATCCAAAAAAACCCAAATGAATGAATCGCAAAAAACTTCTGTACACTTTCTTAAAACCCACAATCGGATTTTATAAAGGAAAAGACCAAACAACCCTCATACAAGAAAATAAAGAAACCGGACAAGGAATAAAAGGCATTAAGTTAATAAATTTAATTAATTGAGTAATTAAATTAATCATCTTATTATTTTAAAACACATATATCACATTCTCCAACTTGATTTAAAATAAAAGAAAGAATAAAGAGATTGACCAAGCTTAAAATCATTACTTACACAATTTAGCAAATTTAGATAGTGTGTAAATTTGTTAGGAGGAACAACTTTTGTAGGTATTTCTGCAGGATTTTCATCTGTAGAGATCTTAATAAGCTTTATGGCACATGAATTTACCAAATCACGAATGAAATGGTAACGACACCTTCATTTTCTACAACCTCCACTTCAGGGTCTTCTATGCATTGGGTTTCGACGCCTTCATTTTCTCCTTCAACAAGCTGAAATCGCGGCCGAGTTGAACGGCCGAGTTGAGCATTCATTTAATTTGTGACCAGGTTAAAAACACCTAAAGCATTTGTAAGTGGCGGGTTTTGAATAAGGGTTGTCCTTGCCTATGGGGCGTGGTTTGGCAAGATTGGGATCAACCACTGGTGTGTTAGTTGGTCCTGTTTAAGGAGATGATTGTTTTGGCTTATTGTTTGCGAGTGCAACTTGTGGCTAGCTGGGCTGGTCATCGAGGTGTTGACAACGTACTGGAATTACTGCAGGAGTGCCTTGTGACCTGGATCTCTACTTTGAGGGCAAAGTTAACAGTTTGAGAGAGAGATCATACATAATTTAATTATAATTTATCTTATCAATTATCTTTCAATCCACCAATATATCGAGCCACCAACTAATTTTCTTATTCATTCAGACTGTTATGGACACTCAAACGGTAGAATTCTTCAGTATAATTAGAAACACTACGGTTTTCTTGAACACAGTGTTTAATTATATTGTATATACAACATCTGTTCGAAATCTATGGGGAGATAATGACCCCTTAATTAACAATTGTTTCATGCCGAACCAACTAAGAATATCTCCTTTCACATCCCTCTGCCGAGATTGTAAAAGTTGTTTTCACTAAGCACTAACTCCTCCCTTTAGCCTACATGCCACATACTTACGTGCTTATCAACAAGGATATCCATATACTCAAAAAAGGATTTGACCGCTCTCTCCCAATCGAGAAATTAAATCCTCGATATGTAGTATGCCATCAAAGAAGGGTATACCGAGCTTTATACAAAACTCTCCATTTGGTCTCGGATTACGATCAAATGGTTGTCTATGCAAATTATGTAATGCAGCTTCGCCATTATCAGAATCATCATAGTCAAATCGTTGTGGGGATTCTACTTCCTCCTTTGGTCCAACAGATTCTACGAAGTGCTCTGTTTTTCGTCATATCCAACCATGCCTGATTGGATTTCCTTGAATAGGTTGAACATAAACTAGGACTGTTTGGCGAGTTGTAGGGTTCACCCTTTTGCGGCCCCTGTTGGTTTGCAACTCCTGGCGAACTTCAACGAAGATTCAATTGAAATTGGCAGAGAGTTCATCCAGCTGCCTTGCCATTCTGGTTTGATCTCTCTAGAGGGCCTCTAAACTCTGGTCATCACCATGAGCATTACGAGGGTTTCCATCTGCCATTGCTTTACCATGAAGAGTTGCTCCGATATCAACTTGGTGTGATACATGCACCGAGAGTGAACAGGCACCGATAAGGAAGAACAATGAAACTTAAAAAAGCAATAGAAACAAGGATTTCTTAAACATTGATATAATATCTACTGTCTTCTTTCTATGTTCTCCTTTCATTGTATCTATCAGGTCCCCTTTCCTTACTAAGTTTACTCCAAGCAAATAAAAAGCTCAAATATACTATTTTAGCTAAAAGACAAGAAAAGATAGTGGAAACCAGAAAATAGGATACGCAGTGGAATGTTATGCTGAAGTTGAACCCGGTCCATAGAGAAGCACGGCATCAGAAAGCATCACATTTTGCCACTTATTAAAATAGCAAGAAGTATATGATGATGAGAAAAATGTCCATTTTACCCTTGATTTTGTTTTCATGCAATATTCAAATCAAAATAAAAATGATTATTTTTCCAGAACAAGAAAAAAAAACAAATAACATAAGTGATAAGAGCGAGACGAAGAGGAGTGAACAGGGAGAAAGGAAACTCACAGAAACTAAACTTTTGTTATTCAAATGAAAATAGAGTAGAATATATAGGAATAATGTAAAGCCAAGGGGCTGTAACGTCTTAATGACGTGGCAGCTAGTCATACACACTTCTTGTATATCTTACAGGCCTCTGCAAACAAATGACGGTGGAGCGGTGATTAGTTTGTTACATAGGAATTTAAATCTTCGGATTGGAAGAGGCTTGGCAAACACGTCGGCGATTTGATCGTTGGTACATATGTGGTGAACGGATAAATGTTTTGAGCGAATGCAGTCTCGAATGAAGTGGAAATCCATGTCAATGTGTTTAGTTCTGGCATGGTATACCGGATTGTTGGCAAGTGCGATGGCGGACGTGTTGTCGCAGTAGATGATTGTAGGTGTTGATTGTGGAAGGTGAAAGTCCTCGAGTAGACGGCGAAGCCAAATGACTTCTGAGGCTTCGGATGCCAAAGCTCGGTATTCTGCATCGGTGGAGGATCTAGCCACTGTAGATTTCTTTTTAGCTTGCCAGGAGATAAGTGATTTACCCAGAAAGTTACAATACTCTGAAATGGATTTACGGTCCTAAGTATTGTTGGCCCAATCGGCGTATACATAGCCTTGTAAATTTAAGTTGTCTCGGTGCAGAGGGATGCATGTAGATGTGGATCCTTGGATATATCGAAGTAGTCTTTTGAGGGTATCAAAGTTGCTGTTGAGAGGAGCGTGCATGTGTTGGCTTAGTTGGTGCACGGCAAACTGGATGTCGGGGCGGGTTAGGGTGAGGTATTGGAGCGATCCAATTAATTGGCGATAGAGATGAGGGTTGGTGAAGTCCGTGCTGCAGCTAGTGGAGTTGTCGGGTTTGCAAGAGATAGGAGTGGCTACGGGCTTTGAGTTTTGCATGTCAGCTCGTTCCAGGATTCTTTTGGCGTATTGCTGATGTAGAAGCACTCCATAGGTTGTGTTAGTGGTTTGGACGCCGAGAAAGTTGGCTAGGGAGCCCAGTTTCGGCATTTGAAATCTGTCGTGGAGACTGGCTGTAAGGCGTGTGATCTCTGAGGTTGAGTTGCCAGTGAGTAGTATATCATCGACGTAGATGAGGACAGGGGCGGATCCAGCTTCTTTTTTCAGGGTGGGCAAAAAAATTTTTTTTTTTGTGGGGATGGACAAAAATGCCTAGGATTGATAAAATTAGGACAAAAAAAATTTTTGAGGGGGACAAAATGCCTAAAATACTCAAAATATTCCAAAAAATCTCCTATAAATATTAAAAAAAAAAATTTGAGGGTGGGCATTTGCCCACCCTAAGACTAGGGTGGATCCGCCCATGGATGAGGATGTAGAGTTGATTTGTACCCGATTTATATGTAAAAAGAGAGGGGTCAGTGGTGCTAATGGTAAACCCGAAATTTTGAAGGTGATTAGATAGAGTAGCGTACCATTCGCGTGGGGATTGTGCGTGGGGATTGTTTGAGTCCGTATAGAGCCTTGTTTAGTTTGCACACGTGTGTTGGGTGTACGGCGTCTTGAAAGCCAGGTGGTTGCAGCATGTAAACTGTCTCGGATAGTTGGCCGTGCAAGAAGGCGTTGGAGACGTCGAGTTGGTGAATGTCCCACTTGAAGTGAAGAGCTATAAGAAAGAGGACGCGAAGTGTAGGAATTTTGGCGACGGGACTGAAGGTCTCCGTGTAGTCGATTTCGTGTTCTTGATTGAAGGAGAGGGACAAGATCCCAAGTTCCTTGAATTTGTAAGGCTTGGAATTCTTGTGACATGGCGGATAACCAATGCACGCTTTTGATTGCTTGGTTGTAGGATGTGGGCTCGGCGTCATGAATGATATGGGAGAGGTTGAAGGCTTTCTTTGGTTTGGAGTGACCCGTCTTGGATCTGGTAGCCATGTGATGAGTGATAGGTTGTGAGATAGGAATGGTAGTGTAGGAGGTGATATTGGGTGAAGGTGGGATGTCATGTTGACTGTTGGAGGTTGCGGGTATGGGAGGATCCAGTGCGGGTGAAGAATGGATAGTAGATTGGGTTGTGATTGTATGGGTAGTGGGATTTGGAATGTGATCGCTGATGGAGAATGGTAGATCGTTGGTGGGAACAAGAAGGAGAGGGGGAATCAGATGTGACGGACTATCGTTGGTTTGGTATTGGGTTGTAAGTTGGTTGAAGGGAAATATTTCTTCATTGAACACTATGTGGCAGGATGTGGAAGGATGTGTAGACCTTGTTGTTTATAGGATCGAGACAGTGATAGCCTTTCTGGAGATGGGCGTAGCCGATAAAAACACACGGATGGGATAGCAGTGAGAGTTTGTGAGAGGAGTACGGCTTGAGCCAAGGGTAACATAGAGAACCGAACACCTTCAAGTTGCTATAATTTGGTGGTTTTTGATAAAGAATTTCGTAGGAAATTTGTTGAACGTATTTGGAGATGGGAGCCGATTGATTAGGTGGACCGCGGTTATCAAAGTATCAAACCAGAGGTAGGAAGGTAGCGAGGCTTCGATGAGCAAGATGCGAGTGATCTCAGTGATGTGGTGATGTTTACGTTCGGCCATGCCGTTCTGTGAGGGCGTATGTGGGCAAGTGAATTGGTGAAGAATACCTTGAGCGTTGAGGTAAGTTTTAAATTTATTGTTGATGAATTCGCCTCCGCCGTCGGTGCAGAGCTTGCGAATGTGAGTTTGAAATTGACGTTCAATCATTTTCTGAAATTCGAGAAATTTATAGAAGACGTCCGACTTTTGAAGTAGAGGGTATATCCAGGTGTATTTAGAAAAAGTCGTCAATGAAGCTAACGTAATATCGAAACCCATAGTTAGAAATAGATTGGGAGGGACCCCATACATCTGAATGAATTAATTCGAGCGGAAACGAACTATTATTAAAAAAATTTTGAAAAGGTAGGCGATGGCTTTTGCCCATCCTACAAGAGTTACAGTGTGCAATAACGGAAGTGGTACAAATATTTGGGAAGTGTTTTCTAGATAAGAGAGTGTAGTCGCCGAAGGGTGTCCAAGACGCTGGTGCCAGAGATCGGGAACGGGTTGGATGGAGATGAGTGCGAGCTGGGACATGGCAGCGATCTTGTTCTTGACCGGGCAGAGAGGGTATAGTCTGTTAATACACAGACCCGTGAGAAGAGTGTTGTTGGTCGTCGGGTCCTTGATTTCATAGCCAGGAGAGGAAAAGGTGATTATGCAATTGTTGTCAGTAGTAAGTTGATGAATGGATAACAAATTGAAAGAAAGATTAGGAACGAGATTTAAGCGAGATAGTTGGAGGCTACCTTAGGGTGTGGGTAACATACCTTTGCCGGTGGTGTGAATGGGGAGCTGCTGTCCGTTACCGAGTGTAACTTGAGTGGAGCCGGTTTAAGGTTGCGAAGTTTGAAGCTTGTCAGGTCCGAGGTTAGGTGAGAAGAAGCTCCACTATCAAGATACAACTCGGTAGGTGGAGGAGGCACCGGTGACGTGAAGAGGGCGGTATTGGGCTGTTCGGTGTTATATTGATCGTCGTGGCGGTGCCAGCATTTGACGGTGGAGTGACCGTTCTTGCCACATATTTGGCATGTAATTGCATGTCTAGGTTGTCGTCCACTGTTGACCTCGTTTTCGGCATCGGTCACTCTCACTATCTTGTCTTGCATTTTGTAGATTGAGCCACCTTCTTGTATGTGATTTACTCCTTTTTGATCATATGTACTCTATTTTATTCTAAAATACATGTGGTCGGGTCGATGACAATTCGATGTGATTTCACGCATTTGGGCCTTTATCGTGCATCTTTGCTCCGTATTTAATATCTTTTGATCGGAACTTTGTTTTGTGAAACGGACTGCTCGAGTGCATTCGGCTCGTC
>NW_021319303.1:386963-534276 GCF_001605985.2 Dendrobium catenatum | reverse complement strand
ATCAGGTAGCCTATAATATATCGCCACGTGCTCTTACTCTTTACCGCTCGGCCCGACGACCCAACCCGAAACGAATATGCGCGGTATTTGCTCGGTATTGCTGGGTACTACTCGGTATTTGCTCGGTATTTTGCTCGGTATTGTTCGGTATTGCTCGACATTTCTCGCAAGCGAAATGTCGTTGAAATGCTGTAACTTTCGATCCGGCAGCAGGGAATGCCGGATGAACGAAGTCGACCAACTGTAGAGGGTCGAAGAAGCACGCGAAAGAGAGGAAACTACCTTTATAGCGAGCAAACTCTGTTTGTTGCCTCCGATCAAACTTCGTAGCTTCCGATCCGGTGGAAAGGGAAAGTCGTCGATGGAGAAAAGTCGAACGGTCACGAGTGGAGCCGAAGAAGCACGCAAAATGGAGAAGGTTATCTCCACAGCGAGCGGGATCCCGTTTTTGCTTTCGATTAAAATGTTGTAACTTCCGATCCCGAGCAAATACCGAGTAGTACCTAGCAATACCGAGTAATTACCGCACATATTCGTTTCGGGTTGGGTCGTCGGGCCGCGCGGTAAAGAGTAAGAGCACGTGGCGATATATTATATGCTACCTGATATATCTCTACGTCAGGTAACCCGAGGCAATAAAAATTCCCTCACATGAGACGAAATGGTTCAAAACCCAAGTCACAACTCTCTCCCTCACGTGAAGAAGATTTGATCGGATTTGTTTTTTTTTTTTTTTTTCCGAGACAAAAAAAAAGAGCTGCCATTTAGGGATAGATTTTTAGAAGGCTGGCAAGACGACTCTGTTAGGGTTTGCTTTCCCCTGGCGGCTTTGCTTCTTCTTTCTTCCTGTTCTCCGGCCATTTGGCCGGGATGGCCTTAAATCCCTTGGATTTCCCTCCCATGTTGGGCTCCTCAGTTCTGGGAGTTCCGCCTCAACCCCTTCCTCCTGCCACCTATGCTAGCAACCTCTCTTCGTCTCCTTCTTCTTCCGATGAGTTCCCTATGTCCTTTGTCTCCCCGACGAAGAAACTCTCTTTCAAAACTGACGACCTCACGGAAGGCAAGAACTTCTGGCATCTTTCGCTTGTGGGTTACTCCATCGGGCAACGACCGTATTACGAGCGTCTACTTGCTGCTATGAACAAAGCTTGGAAGCTCAAGGGCTCTTTTTCTCTTCTCTCCCTCGCTGATGATTTTTTCCTGTTAAAGTTCACGTCCGCGGAAGACTTCGACATGGTCCGCACCGGTGGCCCCTGGTTCTTACTTGGTAAGCCGTTCATTCTCCAGGAATGGTCGCCGAAATTTAAGCCAAAGCGGGATGAAACTGGCTCTATTCCCCTTTGGATTAAGATCCTTGACCTTCCTCTCGCCCTCTGGACTCCGGCAGGTATATCAAAAATTGCTAGTTACATTGGAGTTCCATTATATGTTGATTCTCTTACTGCTAAGCGTACTAGGCTTACGTTTGCTACAATATGTGTTAAAATTGATAAAAATTCGAAGATGCCGGAGGAAATCCCGCTGGAAATTGATGGGGAAGACATGTCTCTCAAAGTAGTCTATGATTGGAAACCTACCAGGTGTGAAGGCTGTGGCTCCTTTATTCATCCCTTTGACCTCTGTCCCTCTAATCCGACACCAAAACCAGCTCTTCCTCCTCGTCCACCTCCTCGTGGGTGAAGCAAAAGCAAAAAACCGTCTGAAAGGGAGCGCTCTTCTGACTCTGGAAAACAAGGCAACGCTACGGACAAACCCATTCCAACTCCTCCATCACCTATCAAGCAACTACCACAACCAGAATTGGAAGTGATTCAGCCTGTTTTGATTCCTTCCGAATCAACTGTTACTCCACAAGCCGAATTAAATTCAGAAAAGAATTCGACGCTTCCTAATCTTAATCTTCCTAATGAGGAGTCAGCTTCTTCAGAGCATTTTATCGGTGCTATTTCCCCTCCCAAAAAGGTTCTTCCTACTCTCTTACTTCCTTCTCAAGTTACTCTAGCAAACAGTTTTGCTTCCCTGCAGACTGAAAATCATTTAACTTCCGAGGGAGACTCTCTTGAGGGGGAAAGTAACTCTTTCACCTCTAAACCTGATGATCCGCCTCCTAAAATCCAAACTCCTACATCAAAAAATCCTCCCGGTAAAAACAAGTCCCCTGCCAAAAAAACCAAAGCCAAAAACTGCCAAAAAGGCAAAACCTCCCAAGTAGCCATGTCCCTGCCTCCTCTTGCTGCTTGGAATGTTAGGGGGTTTAACAATCCCACCAAGACCAAAATGTGCAAAGACCTCATTTCTTCTTATAACCTTAAGCTTCTCTGCATCCTGGAAGCTAAAGTACACCAACAGAATTCTGATGACCCTTGGTTTTCTCAAACCCATGTCCTGTTTGAGAATGAAATGAGTTGTGATAATTTCCATTGTGCTTCCCCGGGCCGTATCTGGGTGAAATGGGACTCTTCGCAATTTACTTTTACTCCTACCTTCTTCTCGCAGCAATTGATTCATGGTATTTTGAATGCGGGTTCTTTGCCGCCTTGTCATTTTTCGGTTGTATATGCTGCAAACCAGCCTGAGGACAGGAAAATTTTATGGAAAGAGTTGCTCGATTTATCTGTGGGGGTGGATAATCCATGGATTGTCCTCGGTGACTTCAACTGTTATAGGTTTGATAATGAAAAAGCTGGCAGAATTTCATCGTCTTCCGCTAGATTGGTGGAATTCAATAATTTTATTTTTGAGTCTGGTTTACAAGATCTAGCTTATGTGGGATTGTTTTACACTTGGTTTAATCAAAGGTCCGATTCCCCCATTCACATCAAACTCGACAGGATCTTGGTGAATTTGTCTTTTCTGGATGTCTTCCCGGCGGCTTACTACAGAGTCGATCCTCCTTCTGGGTCGGATCACTCTCCGTTGATTCTCTTTGACACTCAACCCAATAAACCTTTCTCTAGGTTTATGTTCAAGGATTATTGGACTCATTTTGATAGTTTTTGGGAGGCTACTCTTTTAGCATTTGAAAGGCCCTCTACTGCCAGTCCTATTCCAGCTCTGTATAATTGTTTAAGAATGCTTAAACAGAAGATTCGTGGGAAAAATTGGAGCTCCTCTAATTTTATTTCTAATGCTATCCTTGAGGTGAAGAATTTCCAAGCACAATGTATGATGGATATCCAGCACGATCCTTCGAACCCTTCACTTAATTCTTCTCTTAAGTTAGCTAATGAAAAATTGGTCACATTATAAGCCGCTTGGCATTCCTGGGTTTCTCAACGGGCCAAAGCTTATTGGTTATCTCAGGGGGAGGATGATCTCGGTTTCCTGTATGCCAAGATTAGATCGAGGAAGAATAGAAATACCATTAAAGTGCTTACAACTTCTGCTGGACATATTACTTCCCACAATGCCATTGCTCATACTCTGATTGAGCATTTTAAGGGTCTTTTCAATGCTCCCACTCCTCCTAAAGAAAATGACCTTATTTTTCCTGTTGGTAAAAAAGTGCCCACTGATTTGCTAGATGGTTTAGTGTTAAATGTTACAAATGAGGAAATTAAGAAGGTGGTGTTTGAGGGTGTTGCTTCGTCCTCTCCGGGTCCCGATGGTTATTCTTTTGGCTTCTATCAAAAAACTTGGCACATCACGGGCTTTCTTCTTTGCAAAGCTGTAAAAAAAATTTTCATCTCTGGGAATATGACAAAAGGAGCTAAAGCCACTGCGATTACCCTCATCCCCAAAGGATCTCATTCCAATACTGTGGCTGATTTTAGACCTATCTCTTTATGCAATGTTTTTTATAAAATCGTGGCTAAGATCATTGCTAACCGTTTGAAGATCATTCTTCCCCACATCATCCATGATAGTCAGTCTGGTTTCATTTCTAATAGAGTTTCGACTGACAACATTATCCTGGCTTCAGAATTTTTTAAAGAATTTAAGGGGTCTCACAATTATTTTTGTGCCAAGCTTGACATTAAAAAGGCATTTGACTCGGTTTCTCGTACCTTTTTGCTTAACAGGCTTAGACAAAAAGGTTTTCCTGACTTGTTTATCAATTGGATCAAAGGTTGTATCTCTGAGGTTAACTTCTCCATTTGTCTTGATGGTTCGTTGGAAGGTTTTTTTAGCTCCACTTCTGGTCTGAGGCAGGGGTGCCCTCTATCACCTCTCCTTTTTTGTATCTCTGAGGTTAACTTCTCCATTTGTCTTGATGGATACATTCCGCTTCTATCTCCACCTCGGCGGTCGGCGACAACACCGGAGCAGTGGTGACACCGGCCAGGTAGGGGGCTCGACGAATCCACGTCGACAATCCGGTGACGGTCGCCGGACACCGCTCCAAGAACTTCTTGGAGGAAAGATCCACCACCTAAGAATCCCTCTTAGAATACAGGAAACACATGAGACTAAACTCACATCATATTCATATCTCAAAATCTATCCTTATTACAAGACATTGGCTTATATTTATAGACTTCAGGTAGTCACATAATAGGCTACACAAGAAATAGAGCTACATCAATCACTAACAAGAAAATACAATTTATTTAAAAGGATGCTCCTGCGTCAAGTGGTCTCCACGCCCGGCATCTCCCCGTCTCTCAAATTTGTAATATCCAATCTCAAACTTCTCGTTCCACATTCGCTCACACCGGATAATTTTCCGATTTGGAGTACCCAAATCGCAAAACTATTCAAAGCAAATGGTTTTTCTCGGTTTCTTGAACCCAAATCCTCCGCCGAAAACACTGATCTGAATCAAGATCCTATTTCTTGGTCGATTACGGATCAAAATCTCGCCACAGCGATGTGCTCTACGATCTCACCTCCGGTTCTCCCCTACGTGATTCAACTCGAATCCACTTACGAAATATGTTCTACTCTTCATACAAGATTTCAGTCCTCGAATCGATCGAAGGTCATCCAGCTCAAGCATGAACTACACAATGTATCCATGCAAAATCTGTCCATGTCTCAATATCTCACCGAGATCAAGAAGATCGTGGATTACATTTCATCCGCTGGTTCATCAGTTGATCCCGAGGATGTTATGATTTACATCTTGAACGGGCTTCTGCCGGCATATCAATCCTTCACCACCACCATACGTACTATGCAAAATTCTCTATCTTTAGATAACCTCTATGCTCTTCTTATTAGTGAAGAGATCCACCTCAAAGCTGCGGCATTAAAATTTCCCACCGTCCCGGACTCAACTATCGCGCTCTATGCGGGTCACGGACGAGGCAGACGCAGTAGAACTCGTCCACCTTCAGACCCTGCTCAGACGAGTAAACAGCCAACAAGCACGATTGCCATCTGCCAAATTTGCAAAAAGAAAGGGCACACGGCAGATTCTTGCTGGCACCGGTTAAACATCAACTACACTCCGACCTCGGCACCACTCAAGAATACCAATGCTCTTCTTGTTAATAACACAAGCAACTCGTCGGACGACTGGTATATCGACTCTGGAGCTTCCTATCATATGACCAATAAAGTATCCATATTGGACGATTACAGCGAATATTCCGGCAATAACTCGGTAACCATTGGGGACGGAAGGTCCATCCCAATCGCCCACACGGGTTCGGGAATCCTTCCTACCCCCAACAGTAAGTTCTTTCTCTCTCGTTTACTTCATGTTCCCTCATTATCATATAATTTGTTATCTATTTCTAAATTGGTTAAAGATAACCCAATCACCATAACATTTGACAATAATGGTTTTGTATTTAAGGGTCGTGTGACCAAGCAAATCCTCCTCTGAGGACCCTGTAAAGACGGCCTATACAAGCTTGCAGCATGGCAACCGTCAGATCAATCCACTGCTCTCTCTGCTACCTCGGCATCAAAAGACCTGTGGCACCGTCGGCTTGGCCATCCTCACCATCGCATATTACAAAAAATTTCTCATACTAATCCCCTGTTAAACATTACTTCTTTACCTTTAGTTTGTAACTCATGTCTTTCTTGTAAAGGACAAAAGCTTATGTTTGATCGCTCTACTAGTCGAACCCAAGCACCGCTCGAACTGGTGCATTCAGACATTTGGGGACCCTCTCCGGTCCTATCTCACCAAGGGTTTCGATATTATGTAATATTCGTAGATGATTTTTCTCGTTTTATTTGGCTTTTTCCGCTTACATATAAATCTGATGTAACTAGTATCTTCATTAATTTTACTAAGCAAATTGAGCGACAAACAAACCGTAAAATCAAGATATTACGCACGGATGGCGGCGGTGAATTCATCAATCATTCTTTTAAACAATTCACGTCTCAAACAGGCATAATTCATCAGTCGTCGTGCCCATATACTCCCAAGCAGAACGGTGTTGCGGAGCGTAAACATCGTCACATTATTACCACCACCCGAACTCTTCTTCATACCGCTGGCTTACCTTTGTCTTTTTGGGTGGACGCCGCTAATACGGCTGTCTATCTTATAAATAGGATGCCATCTACTACCACAAACAATATATCACCTCTTCAACGCATGTTCGGCATCACTCCCTCATACAATCACCTTCGAACGTTTGGATGTGAATTCTATCCGCTCAACCCGCCTACTCAACGTAACAAATTAACGCCTACATCTTCACCGAGCATTTTTCTTGGGTATTCAGATACGATGAAAGGCTATAAATGACTCAATCAGGTAACAAATCAAATAGTCGTATCTAGACACGTTAAATTTAATGAATTTTCTTTTCCTTTTCAAAACAGGGCAACGTTGGATCAGCAAATCACACCTCAGGCCTTACCACCCTCGCTTCTTGTTCCATGCTCCACGGTTAATATGCAACGAACATCTTCTCAGCCAACACAAATTTTACCTGAGCCTGCTTCCTCACCCATCAAGCCGTCCATTATCACCGAACCGGTCATCTCACACCAGGATGCTGTCACTCAGTCACCCACCAGACTTCATCAAATTCATCCCATGACCACACGGGCCAAAATGGGATCCCTAAAACCTGTCAATAGGCTTAATCTAATTCATCATGAACAACCACAAACTGACCCTACTTCATACACCGAATCGAGCAAAAACTTCGAATGGAGAAAGGCAATGGCTGTAGAATTCTTCGCGCTTCAACGTCAAGGAACGTGGACGTTGGTTCCTCTTCCCTTCAACAAACCCATTCTTGGCTCCAAATGGACTTATCGAACTAAGCATACATCAGATGGATCAATTCCCAGATTCAAAGCCAGACTAGTGGCTCTTGGAAATCAGCAAGAACACGGTGTAGACTATTTCAACACTTTTAGTCCAGTCGCCAAGCTACCGACGATCAGGATCCTTTTTACCATTGCTCTTTCTCACAAGTGGTCAGTTCATCAGTTAGATGTTGCAAACGCATTCCTTCACGGAGATATCACCGAAACCGTCTTTATGCGGCAGCCTAAGGGATTCGAAGATTCGGTTCATCCCAACTATGTTTGTCGCCTGAACAAGGCAATTTACGGCCTTCGTCAAGCTCCCCGTCAGTGGTACACTACATTCACAACATTTCTTACTCAACTTGGCTTCACACACAGCCAGGCAGATCCTTCTCTGCTCGTGTTTCATCAAAACAATATCGAGATGTACCTTCTAGTGTACGTCGACGATATCTTACTTACTGGCAACAATTCTCAAGCCTTGACGAAGCTAATGAATCAGCTTAACTCTCGATTCACTATGAAAAACCTGGGCATCGCTCATCAGTTTCTCGGCATCAAGATAGACACTTTTCCAGATAAGTATATTCTATCGCAATTCGTTTACGCAAATTCTATAGTCCAAATGGCCGGGTTGCAAAGCTGTAACTCGGTATCTAACCCGTCTTTTACAAAAATTCCCATTGCAGACTCAGAAGCCGCTGCCTGCTTCGATGCAACTCTGTACCGCAAGCTCATCGGGTCCTTGCAATATCTGACCTTAACTAGACCTGACATAGCGTATGCTGTCAACTCGCTCTCTCAACACATGCACAATCCCTCCGCCTCTCATTCTTCTCAACTCAAGAAACTGCTACGGTACATCAAAGGGACGTTAGAATTTGGCCTACCTATTGTTCGCTCGGACCTTCGGCTTCGCACATTTTCAGACGCGGACTGGGCATCCGATCCTATCTCCCGGAAATCTACTTCTGGATTATGTACATTTCTCGGTGACACTATTGTATCCTGGACCGTGAAAAAGCAAACTACAGTCTCAAGATCTTCTACCGAATCCGAATACCGGGCACTAGCATCGGCAACGGCAGACACCATTTGGATTCGGCGTCTCCTAGCAGATTTTGGCATCAAGCATGACTCACCGGTGGACATTTTTTGTGACAACATGTCTACGATTGCCTTAGCAAACAACCCGGTCTTTCATGCTCGCACTAAGCACATTGAAATAGATGAACGTTTCGTTCGAGATCATATTCAGAAAAATGACATTCGATTGCTACCTATCAGTACGATCGACCAAATTGCCGACATTCTTACCAAACCGCTAACCACTCCCAGATTCAAACTACTACGATCGAAACTTACAATTGTTCTCACTTGTCAGTTTGAGGGGGAATGTTAGCATAGTATACTTATAATAAATAATTACTTAATTCTGTATTAGTTTATTTACGGGTTTACCGGTAATAACTCCAATGTATTAGCTATATATATTCTCATCCCTGTATTCGGCAACAACAAGATAATACAATTTGTTTTCTTTCTATTTCTCTCTGTACATTTTCATCTTCTTCACGGAATGGGATGGTTTGTCGTCGAGATGCTCCTAGCGAAGCCATGTCTGAATCACTGAATGCAATGCAGAGGTCGACCAAGGTTCGAATGTTGCTCATCCCGAGTTGGACGGATTTCGCGAGCAGGACCGGTCAGGCATGTCAAACCACGAGTGGGAACCGATCAGCAACCTACAAGTTAACGATTCTATTCAAAATTCGATTGTCTTGAGTGTGGACTGTGGACTTTGATTTGTCAATGTTGAAATGTAAAGGTTTGAATAAGAATTCTAGATTAAAAGAGAAAATTAGAAACAGGTGTGGAAATTTCTGTACAAATTGTTATGAGCAAAAGGATGAAGCTAAGTGCACTCAAGTTGTCTGTCATAATGCCTCAATGGTCTAGAAAGCAGTTTTATTTCTTTTAAATATAATGAAACAACTGTTTTATTTCTTTAAATCTCATTTATTATAACTATAATTCAATGTAAAAATTAGTTATTACATCACCCGATTTGATCACATTCTTCTATATATATATATATATATATATATATATATATATACCTTTAAACTCAATTGAAGAAAAAATAACTACATAAAATTAAATATTGTTAGTTTTATGTTGAGAAGTTAATTCCTTTAGTTAATACCAGAATGATTATTTTGCGAGCTCAAACAAAGTCAACCAATGAGAAGTTGACCACCTAAATCTAAGTCAAATATCAACCAATCCACAAGTGAAGTTCTTCCCAAACCTATTCATCTCTTCCTCAGGGAGTACCAAACCAATCTCTACTCCTCCCTCCTCCTCTCTGCTCTCAGCCAGAGATATGGCTCTCGTCTCATTAATAGAACTAATCTCAACCTTCGCCGGCCGTCCCCATCCAAAATCAACCTCATAGACCATCAGTTTCGGCGATCCCGCAACTGATAATGACTTCCTCCTCTCATTCTCCAAAAGCCTACCAAACGCCGTCGTTAATACCTCACCAACATCCCTCCCTCGCAATCCATCTATGCTCTTACCTATTTCCATGGCCGCTAGCTCATTCCCGTTCTTCCCCACCAACTCTTTCGTGCTCAACTCTACCATTAAACCGCCCAAGCAGTTCCCAAAATAGTTTCTTGGGAGCGGCGGCCTCATCCTCGATCTCCAATCCACCACACAAACGAAATACTGCTGGCTATCTCCATCGTAAGCGCGAGCTTTCACGAGGCATCTCCATACATAAGCGCAGGTTACAACAAAAGTTGAGATATGAAACAATGGCTTCCCTTCCTCTTCTCCCTTTGCTTGGACTCGCTCTTTTAGCTGTGTAATATGATCTTTACAGAGAGTAAAAGTTGCAGAGACCAAGCTGGGATCAGAAACTGGCAAGGTATCCTGCTTCTTCAAATACTCTTCAAATACCCTTTTGTGTTGGAACATCTTCCGTTGAATCCCGTGGGTGTCAATAATAATGGATCGGTCGAGGAAAGGACGGGAGATTTCATGGAGAGTGGGCTCAGTTGAGCGGCAGGCAGTGGCCCATGATCGGATGAATCCCATCGTTCCTGAACCATCGCACGCAACGTGGTTTATTGCGAAGCAGATGCAGAGGCCTTGGTTCTGGAAAAGGGTGATTTGAATCGATATGGGTGGAAATTGGCCGCAAGATGATGACTTTTTCGGTTTCGGGACCAAAAGACGAAGGTTTTCGAAGTTTCTCGGATGGTAGCCGGAGATGTTGTGGAAGTCCTCGCCGGTGAACTCGGCGATAGTGAGGGTAACAGAGTCACCTTCCTCATATGCAATCTCAAACTGACCGTCGTCAAAATCAGCGGAGGGACGGATGGATCCTGCTAAAGGGTAGAAGTGATGGAGGGTGAGGGAGAGGGTTTTTATGAGGATTGGGAGCTTGTGGTCTATGAAGTGGGAGACGGGGTGAGGGAAGTCGTAGAAGAAAAGCCTCTCTACTAGTACTGAATTTGGGAGCCAGATTGCGTCGAGGAAGGAGAGAGGTTGAGGAGGTTGAGATGGAAGCCATGGAGAAGGAGAAATTTGGCTTTCGTGGAGCACTCTCACAGCAGCTGCCATGGCAAGGCTTGGTTTGCGCGTGGCTTCAGACTTATAATAATTACCAGAGGACGGAGATAAACCAGCTGATATCTAAATAGTTGCTGCTGACTTGCTTTGTTAAAGGGCAGTGGCAACTTGCCCTAACCAATCATTTTATTAATTTAATTAATAATATTTTTTTTTATTTCGAAAGTCAAAATAAAAAACAAAGAGCCAAACGACAAAGATGCGGCAAAAAATGTTTTATTTGTTGTTTTATTTGAATCAATAATAAAAAAGTTTGATTCGTTGTAGTTTTAAATTTTTAATGTGATGAATAAATAAACGAATAATGAAAAATATTATTATCTCTGAATTTTGATTATATCTACAATTTAGTTTGATTTAATTCATTTGATAAAACTATCAACCAATTCATCTTGATAGATTGAACGAACGCCCATTTATTAAGATTTTGAGTTTCAATTAAATCAAAATTAATCTATACTGTCGTTCGATTTGATTCTTCACGTATTATATGGTCCGTTTGGTTCCGCCCATAATTCAGTTCAATATAATTGGTTCAACAAAATCGTCAACTCAATTCATTCGAGTCAATTGAATGCCCACCCCTAATACCCTACCAACAATGCATGTTATGACATTTGTGTTGATGCATGCACATATTCTTTCTAACTAGACTTAGCTAAGAAACCTAAACTCTTTAGCTTTATGATAATTGTCATGCCCTCAGCATCTAAGGCTTCATTTGCTATATATATGCATTCTTAGTGCTTATTAAAACAGCTTTTTAGTACAATAATTAAATTTTTTTTATTAAAAATATGCTTTAAGAAACAGTAAGAAAACCGTCTAAAACAAAGCCTAAATCATAACTCGAACACCTAAGCCATAAATAGAGAGGAAGTCAATCCTCGCATAGAGTCATTCAAACCAATTTACCCATCATAGGTTCATTGCTGAGAAGATTATTGTTTCCATTGGGACAATTTTGTTATTATTTTTCTTAAATGATTTTTTAGTATTTTTTTTTCTAATTCAATAAAAAAACTGTGAAAAAAAAATTGTCTCAAATAAAGCCTAAATTTCAATGAACATGCTAAAATTAAAAAAACTAAGGGACTTTTGGGATCATTTTTATTTTTTTAGCTTAGAAAAGCATTATTTTTGTTTATATATGTAGCAGCGACGATCATTGTTGGGGCAGCTGCAACGGTCGATGAGACAATAATGATAATGGTGGCCACAGTGTTATAATTTCATATAAATAATATTTACAAAAAAATAATTCAAAATATCTAAAAAATGATATGAATGTTTTACTAATATATTTGATTGATTTAAAAAAATATATATGTATAAAAGCTATAAATAAATAAATAAATAACTTGAAGATACAGATCGCCAACCACATAATTCTAATTCTTTAAGAAAATGATCAAAATGATCGATATTATATGTAGAATTTGTTCTAAGAAAATGATCCACAACTATAGCATTTGCAATATAGACAATTAAGACAAATGAGAATGGCATTAGTCGACATTATGTTGCAAGCCAGCTAAAAATGTATAGTGAATCTTAATTGTGCTTTTACTGCACAGACTCACAAAAATTGGATGGTTCTCCGGTCCAGACTCTGCATGTAATAATCCCTCTGTTTTTTTTACAACAGTATCTTTATCATTATTTTATTTAAAATTGATTATAAACTTCTATAGTACTCAAGTCCCAATTTTTCCAAATGGGAGAGAGAGAGAGAAATGAAATGAGGGAGGCAGTTAGATCTAGGGTAAATTAAGATAGGTATTGATAAAAGATATTTGTTTTGGTTTTTTTATTTATAATAATAATGATAATAATAACTATTATTAATATAAATAAACAATTTAATTAGAAAATTGATAATTTTTTTAATTAGAATATTTATCATTATTTTGTTAAAAGAACAATTTCAGCTATGTAAAATAAAATTTCATCTGAGAATTATTATCAATATTTTGATCTTGATAGACTTCAAAACTCTTTGATATACTTTAAAATAATGAGTGTAATAGATAGATAAATAATATTACACAAATCTAAAAATAAATTTAAAATTTTGAGACCCATCCTGACAACTTTTTGATAAGTATATCCTATAATTATAATTTTACAACTTTATATTATTCTTTAATAAAAATTTGATTTCCCATCCGTTTGCTGCATATTCCCACTACTAATGACTATCATTTTTAAAAAAATTAAAGATTATCAAAATAAATATTAACAATGACTATCATTTTTAAACAACATATTATTATTTTTAATAACTTATATCATTTAAAGTATTAAAACAAAAAAAGAAAATTGTACTATTTTCGCTATTTTAAAAAAAAAATCTTTATTTTCAATAATTATAACTATTTTTAATAATTATTATACAGTGATCCAACAACCGTTAAAGGCCCACAAGTCGCTAACTCCGCATATAATCACCTTACCATACCAAATCTCCAACCTTCACCTCCCCCACATAAGTATACATTATTTTTCATGTAAAAACTCTGTTATCCTTACAATTCATGTACTTCTTATTTATCTGTATGTGTTGGTGCTTCGTGCAAAACTAAGACGTTAAAATTTTTATCTCTCTACCCCCGTAAACTTTTTGTCTTGCAACAACCGCCTTACTTGTTCAGCAAATCAAATAGCTCCTAAATGAATAATCATAATGGAGAATTTTTTAAAAGACTAAAAAAAAAAACATAAAGATCACATGTGTTAACATTGGATCCATGTGCAATGAATCTTATAATGGGGTCATGTTAGTGTTCATGTCCTTCGATGAGCATCCGATGCCTAATTGTGTTTGATATTGATTACTCTCATCGGCATAGGATTTAAATATATGCTGAATTAAAATAATTAAAATTAAATCATCATTATCACAACATAAATTACATTGATTAATTGATTTATATACATATAGCATTATTGATTTACTAAAGCTTGAGATTTTAATTTTCTCATTCTTTTGTTTTGAGATCTTCTTTTTTTTTTTTTTTCCTACTCACCCAAAACTTAGATAAATTTGGATCATACACTAATTATTTAAATTTTTTTTGTTGGTTTCAATTAATAATCTTATTTCAATATAAAATTTATCAAAATTTACATATACTTTTTTTTTATATTTAAAGTTGGCTTAAATTAAATGTATGGATGGCTGCCTCCATTCCATTTTTACTACCATGTACGTATTCATATATTTCTTACTTTTTCATCCACACTAACTACTCAAAGAGGTTCAGGTAAATTCTAAGGGCATAGAAAAAACTTAGAAAATTTAGAAATGAGGTAACTGGAGCATTCTTAGAGCATCTCCAACCGAAAATCTCATTTTTCACTCCAAAATGTCGTGATTCATCTCCAATCGAACGCCATTTTTCAACCTTTTGTAGTTAACGATCGCCTCTTCTTTCCCGCGGCAAGTTCGGTAGAAAGGTAAAAATGACAGAGATGAACAGTGCAACGCCAATATTGGCGTCCCACTGTTCACCCGCAGCCAAATAGCGGAAATTTTGCAGTTCGGCTAGAGCAAGCCAGGAGTGCCATTCAAGCGTTTGGAGTTCGATTGGAGATGCCCTTAGGTAGATATCAATAGGATTAATTATTTTATGCGGACGTTGAACGTCGTTTTGAGACCAATCAGAATGCTCCGCATCGCCCCTTCGCTCGATATCGTTGATATGACGCATTCTGATTGATCTCTCAACAACGATCTGCATCCGGCCTCTGCCTAGAATAATTTCTGGTAGAACATAGAGAATGAAGAAGCTGATTATCAAAACTTCACTTAAAGATGTCTAGCAAATCATTCGCAAAGTTTGTTCCAAACTTAGTCATTAGCTCCTCTGCGAGTACCAAACCAATCTCCATTCCTCCCTCTTCTTTGCTCTCAGCCAGAGACATGGCTCCTGTCTCCACAATAGAAGTAATCTCCACCTTCAATGGCCTCCCCCACCCAAAATCAACCTCGTAAACCCTCAGCTTCGGAGATCCAGCAACCGACAAAGGTCCGCTAATCGCTAACTCCGCGTATCTATCTATCGTCTCTTCCAATCCCTTACCAACGTCCGTCCCCTGCAACCCATCTATGCTCTTACCTATCACCATTGTCGCCACCTGAATCCCCTCCTTCCCTACCAAATCCCCGGCCTTTACCTCCCCCACACAAGCCCCTAAGCAATTCCCAAAGTAATTGCTCGGGAACGGCGACTTCATCCTCCTTCTCCAATCCACAGCGCACCCGAAGTACTGCTTGACATCTCCGCCATATCCCCGAGCTTTCACAAGACATCTCCATACGTAAGCACAAGTTACAACAAATGTTGATATGTGAAACGATGGCTTCTCTTCTTCCTCTCCTTTCGCTTTCACAAGCTCTTTCAATCGGTCAATTTTATCTTTACCAAGAGTAAAAGTAGCAGAAACCAAGCTAGGATCGGAATCTGGCAAGCTGCCCTGTTTCATGAAATATTCTTCGAGTTGCTCTTTGTGTTGACACATTCTCCTGAATATTTTCCGACGTATTCCGTAGGTATCCACAATAATGGATCGGTCGAGGAAAGGAGAGGAGATGGGTTTCATCGAGCGGCAAGCAGCGGCCCACGATCGAATGAATTGCATCGAGAAATCCTTCTTGCAGGTATCGTCTTCCGTCGATCCACTACATCACAGCGGCCCACGATCGAATGAATTGCATCGATCCGAATCCGTCACAAGCAGCGTGATTTATTGCGAATCCGACGCAAAAGCCTTGGTTCGAGAAGAGCGTGATTTGAATTGAGATGGGCGGAAGTTGGCCTATATTAGAGAAATTTGCTGGTTTTTTCGGGACCAGAAGATGCAGGTTTTTGAAGCTTCGTGGGTGGTGGCCGGAGCCCGGAGATGTTGCGGAAGTTGTCGCCGATGAACTCGGCGACGGTGATAGTGACGGAATCGCCTTCCTCGTAGGCAATCTCGAATTGGTATAGGGAGTCAGGGGAGGGGCGGATGGATCCTGCTAAAGGGTAGAAGTGGTAAAGGGTGACGGAAAGGGATTTGGTGAAGATGGGGAGCTCGTGGTCTATGAAATGGGAGATGGGATGAAGACATTCGTAGAAGAAAAGCCTCTCAACCGGACCTGAGCTTTGCAGCCACATAGCGTCAAGGAAGGAGAGAGGTTGCGGGGGCTGAGAAGGAAGTGAGGGAGAGGGAGATATCTGGATTTCGTGGAGAACTTTTACGGCAGCCATGGCAAAGCTGGGTTTGGCTGAGAAAGGAGATAAGTATCTAGTAGTTGGCTGAGGAAGGAGAAACGTCGTAGTTCTTCTACAATGGAGTCTTTGCTTTCAGTAATATGCAATCATGAAGAAGTACGCAATTTGCTTTAGCCAGTCTTCTATTTTTCCTATTATTTAGAAAGATTATTTTGTTATTATTATTATTTTTTAATTAAATCACGGAATATAAACTAATATTTTCAACAACAACAACATCAAGCCTTTATCCCACTACGTGGGGTCGGCTACATGAATCCTTTTTCTCCATTGTGTTCTATTAAAAGTCAAATTCTCGTTTAAATCTAATAAAGAAAGGTCATTCCTAATATTTTCTAACCAAGTCTTTTTAGGTCTACCCCTACCTTTCTTAACATAAGTCAAATCTAATACCTCTACTCTCCTAATCGGGTCATCGCAAGGCCACCGTTTTATGTGAAAATATAAACTAATATTTTCAAAGGACAAAATTTTAAAAATTTAAAGTTAAAAAAAATTATTGGTTAATGGTTTACTTGACTAAATTGTAATAGTATTTTTTTTTAAAAGAACCGAATTTTAAATTGGAAGAATAAAAGGTTCATGCCTTAAAAATTTTATCCGAGTTAGGTGGTTGAATGATAGGCCATAATAAATATTTAAAATTCTAAAATATATGAGGAAAAATTAAAAATATATTTTAAAACTTTAGAATTGATTTGTTACAAATAATCTATTAGATCAAGTATGTGTTTGGAGATAATATTTGAATTTAATTAGAAAAAAAAATTAACACTTTTCATCCTTAAATTTCAACAAAGTTATGTCCAGACTGATAGGTCTCAATAAGATAAATTCAATGACAACAAAAGTGATTTGATTAGAATCTAAATGAACCAAATTCAAATATTTTGAATAAATTTGAGAGCTTTGGGACATTAATTGATGGGGTAAATGCATTTGGTATCATGCATGATTATAGTCGATAAATTGAGCGTCTAAACGAGCGAAATCCAAAGAACTTAAAATCACTTATTTTTGAAGTAATTAAGACAATTAAATTTTGAATAAATTGTCAATAATCAAAGAATTCAATTTGGGAAGTTTGGCATAATGTTATTAAATTTTGTTCAAAATTATCAAAATATTAATCTAAAAAATTAAAAACAGGCCCCCATCCTTTATATGAAGGGGACCAAGACTTTAGATTTGAGAGAGCTTCGAGATATGAAGAGCATTAGAGCTCTACCGTATGTTTGATACTGAGGATCATTGCTATCTGACGCCATCATCTAATTGCTAATGTCCTACTTCCATCGTGTAAGAACCATAACTCGAGCATCTTAATTTGACTACCAATGATGGACTACTATAGTGCACTCCCCATCATTTGATGATTATTATATGGTTGTTATCACCTGACAACAACGCCCAATTTCATTATGTGACCATTGTTGGCAGAGATACTACCATTAAGCAACTAAATCATTGGACAATCTTCAACATCCCTACAATAGTTTTTTTTTTTTCCATAATCTCTATTATAGCACGTAATAATTTGACGTCATATGTGAAAAATGACACCCCAATATCCTAGTAATATTAGTTCTAGGACTAATAAGAAAAATACCAACAACCATGTATTTTCTCATACTAGGACTATGCCTAGTATACCTAATTTAATCTCTCTCTCTCTCTCTCTCTCTGTCTGTCTAACACCTAGTGATAAGTTTCTGTTAAAACTAATTTGAGTGAAGTGAATATTAATATAGTTATATAATTTAATCAGTTTTCAATAAAAAAATTTATATAATTTTTTTAGGGCTACCAAAATTTAAAAAATATCCTAAAAACAATCCATTTTATTTATAAAATTTTAATAAAATCGATTTGCAAAACGAACATCTGACGATTCCAAACCTTCACTTGTACTGATCGATGTTAATTTCTTAAGGATTTACCCCAATATCTAAAAATTATGATTTAGATTTATAACGACTCTTAAAAAAAAAAATTTGACGAAATTAATACATACTCTCTCTTGTCACACCATTTATACTTTTATCTATCTTGTCAGACCTTTTGGCAAATAATGTATATTAATTGAGAGATCATCAAGAGTCCCAACTTTTTAGGATTTGCAAAAATAAGGGAATGACATTATTGAAAAAAGGAATTAGAGGCTCGTCAAATCCCTCGAGTAGATTTTGAATTATTATAAGGAATTTTTTCACGACTTCGACTTGGATTTTTTAACTCCTTGTTGGATCAAGAGAAAATCCACTCAAGTATAAGCATAAAATAGGTAATGAATTTATTAGTGCACATAAAAAAATAGTTCAAATAAATATTTTGAAAAATGGAAGAATTTTGAAGATGGTGTTGCATAAACATCTCAAAGATGAAAGAATGAGAATTAAAAGGATTTAAAATGTCATTTACATAAAATTCAACATGTGCCATCTAATTACAACATTAAACATACCATGGCTAATATTTTAATGGATCTATATGGCCTCAACATTCATAATCCCATATAAAATTAGTGGATCTATATGGCCTCAACATTCTCCTTAGAATTTTAGACATATCATTACACCAAGAAAATTTAATTTTCTGTTTTTTCTTGCATTAGCTGACTTGTTCTTCAAGCTTTATAATGAGTTGATGAGCAACTTTTAAGGCTTCATTTGGAGCGACTTTCTTATTGTTTCTATTTTTAAATTAGAAAGCTACTTTAAGAAGTCGTAAGAAGGCCGTCCCAAATGAAGCCTAAATCTTATATTTTCTTCTCAAACATGGAAGTCACAATAGCAAGAGTTGTCTCTTTCTAGTATATCTCATCCTTCATGTTCTTTTCCAACGACTCAGCTACTGCTATATATCCTTATTCTCTCTTCTCGCAAAAACTTAGGCTTTGTTTGGGATGGTTTTCTTTCTGCTTCTTAAACAGTTTTCTAGTACAAAATCAAAAAAAAAAAATGTACTAAAAAGTTGATTTAAGAAGCATAAAGAAAACCGTCCCAAATGCAGCCTTACTCAAGTAGGTGACCTTATTTTCCAATAATTTTACTATCACTTTCGATTTTATTTATTTAGGAAAGATCTTCTTATTGTTGTATCCCGTATTTAATTGAACTTCTAATTGGCTGCCTTCACCTTCATCATACCTTAAATACAATACCAATCACGATTCATATATGCATTGAGATTCATGCCCTACCAAAAAAAAAAAAAAAATTCTTTTGGCATTCTAAATTATTTTTCTCATTTTATAGAAAAAACAAAAAAAAATATCAATCATTCCTTAAATGAAAATATCTTATACATAGATCTCATGTAGGTCTACTAATCTATATTGCTCCTTATTCAGCAAGAGACCAATTTGAAAATGGAGAGAAAGTCAGAAAGAAGAAACTGATAACCAAACTTCACTTAAAGATCTCTAGCAAATCTGTAGCAAAGTTCGTTCCAAACTTATTCATCTCCTTCTCAGAAAGTACCAATCCAATCTCTATTCCTCCCTCCTCCTTTCTGCTCTCAGCAAGAGACATAGCCCCCGTCTCAATAATCGAAGTGATATCCGCCTTCACCGGCCTCCCCCACCCAAAATCAACATCGTAAACCCTCAGCTTCGGTGATCCAGCGACCGTTAATCGCTTGCTCCTCGCTGGTTCCCAATGTCTATCGAACGTCGCCATTAATGCCTCACCAACATCCCTCCCTTGCAACCCATCTATGCTCTTGGTTATCTCCATGGCCGCCAACTCATTCCCGTTCTTCTGCACCAGCTCTCTTGCATTCAACTCAACCACACAAGATCCCAAGCAGTTCCCAAAGTAGTTGCTTGGGATCGACGGCTTCATCCTCGATCTCCAATCCACCGGAAAGATTAAATATTGCTTGATATCTCCATCGTAAGCCTGTGCTTTCACAAAGCATCTCCATACATAAGCGCAGGTTACAACGAAAGCCGAGATATGAAACAATGGCTTCCCTTCCTCCACTCCCTTTGCTTGCACACACTCTTTCAGTCTCGCAATTTGATCTTTACTGAGAGTAAAAGTTGCAGAGACCAAGTTAGGATCAGAAACTAGTAAGCTGTCCTGCTTCTCCGAGGATTTTTTAAATACCCCTCTGTACTGATGCATCGTTTCGAGTATTCTCCTTCGTATTCCGCGGGTATCGATAATGGAGGATCGGTCAAGGAATGGAGGGGATATCTCATTGAGAACGGATTCAGTAGAGCGGCAGGCAGCGGCCCACGACCTGAAGAATAGAATCGATCCAGATCCATCGCAGATGGCGTGATTTATTGCGAAGCCCAAGCAGACGCCTTGGTTCGGAAAAAGGGTGATTTGAATCAAGATGGGCGGAAATTGGCCGCTCGATGACGACTTTGCTGGTTTTGGGACCAGAAGTCGAAGGTTTTCTATGCTTCGGGGGTGGTGGCCGGACATGTTGTGGAATTCATCGCCGATAAACTCAGCAACAGTGACGGTGACGGAGTCGCCTTCCTCGTAGGCAATCTCGAACTGGTCATCGGAATCAGGGGAGGGACGGATGGATCCTGCTAAGGGATAAAAGTGGTGGAGGGTGAGGGAGAGGGATTTGGTGAGGATGGGGAGGTTTTGGTGTATGAAGTGGGAGGTGGGGTGAGGAAAGTCGTAGAAGAAAAGCCTCTCTGACATTGCTGAACCTCGTAGCCATATTGCGTCGATGAAGGAGAGACGTTGAGGAGGTTGAGATGGAAGCCGTGGAGAAGGAGAAATTTGGCTTTGGTGAAGAACTCTCACAGCTGCCATGGCTGAAGGACGGAGCTAACTATCTTATACATAAATAATTGCTTTCCGAAAGAGCAGACACTTTTTTTTGGGGAAAAAGAGCAGACACTCTGACGAACAATTATTACGTCCTCTGACGGGACGCAGGGAGCCTAAATCCCGCCAAAAAACGAATTATACCGAGTAAATACCGAGCAATACCAAACAATAACGAGGAATACCATCATTTGAAGACCCAATTCCGAGTTATACCGAGCTAAATCGAGAAATACCGAGTTATACAAAAGTTGTACCGAGTTTTTCTCTTTCTCGGTACAGCTCGGTATAACTCGGTATTGGTCTTCAAAGAACGGTATTTCTCGTTAATATCAAATAATACCTAGTTGTACCAAGCAAATACCGGGTTTTTTGGCGGGATTTTACCTCCAACCGGACGTTCCTCTACGTCCTTACACTGGACGTAATAAAAGTTCCACTCATACAGGCAACTTGCTCTAACAAATACCTTTTTTTTTTTAATAAGATTTAGATTAATTTAAGACAAATTCATGCTCACATCAAATATGCAAGATATTATGTAAAGACCTCTTAATTAGTAACTAAGATTTTATTCGAGACAATTTTTTGATTGCTTCTTAAAGCACCTTTTTAGTGTAAAATTTTTTAATTTTTTAACTAAAAAATTATTTTAAAAAGCAAAAAAAAAAAGGATCCAAATAAAGCCTAAAACTCTAAACCAACCTACTAAGGGCATCTCCAACTAAACTCCAAATGTTTGAATGGCATTGCTGCAGAGCTCCACCAGAACTGTAAAAATTCCGCAGAGCTCCACCAGAACTGTAAAAATTCCGCTATTTGCTTGAGGGTGAACAGTGGGACGTCAATATTGGCGTTGCACTGGTCATCCCCACTAATTTTCTCTCTCTACCTAACTTGCCGAAGAAACGCGCGAAAAGAAGAAAGAAGGTTACCTTCTCAAATTTGGAGTTCGATTGGATGAATCACGGCATTTTTTTAGTTTCACACCATTTTGAAGTGAAAAATGAGATTTTTCGGTTCGAGATGGTCTAAAGCTTTATTTGGGTTGACTTTCTTGTTATTTTTTTAAACATTTTTTAAATAAAAAATTTTTAAATTGAGTGGGATCATTTTTAATTTTATTTTTTAATAAAAAATTATTTCAAAAGTCAAGATATAAATAGTATTGTCAAATGTAGAAGGGGCGGCAAAAATTGTTTTACTTGTTGTTTTATTAGAATTAAAAAAATGTATATTATAATCTACCTTATTCATTGACCGAAGGTATATTAAAAACAATTAGAAATAAATATATATGTAAAAATGGCAAAATATATGTCATCAGAGCAAAATAATTTTATTAACGGGCTATTTTGTTTCAAGAAAAATGGATGTAAAATATATCAAATGCAAGAGTTTTAAAAATATGGATGTTTGATTTGAAATAAAAGAAATGGATAGTAAAATTTTGAATGTTATTTGAAACATTTTTTAAATAAAAAATTTTTAAATTGAGTGGGATCATTTTTAATTTTATTTTTTAATAAAAAATTATTTCAAAAGTCAAGATATAAATAGTATTGTCAAATGTAGAAGGGGCGGCAAAATTGTCTTACTTGTTGTTTTATTAGAATTAAAAAAATGTATATTATAATCTACCTTATTCATTGACCGAAGGTATATTAAAAACAATTAGAAATAAATATATATGTAAAAATGGCAAAATATATGTCATCAGAGCAAAATAATTTTATTAACGGGCTATTTTGTTTCAAGAAAAATGGATGTAAAATATATCAAATGCAAGAGTTTTAAAAATATGGATGTTTGATTTGAAATAAAAGAAATGGATAGTAAAATTTTGAAGCATTTGTAATTAGAGATCTAATTGAATTTTGATGTATTTAAAAATCATTAAATATGATCGAGTTCCAAATTTACTTTAATATGTTTGAGATTGCCGACCTAACTGACGTTTTTTTCCAATCGAACCCTCCACTGCTCGCCGTCGCCATCATTATTGATCGCCAGTTCTTTATGCTATATTTATTTTAATTCAAAGAAAAAAAAAACACAATGACCTTCAATTATTTTATACTCATACAAACAACTCTAAAATATTTAAAATATATTACATTTCTATTATATTATATTCCTCATATATCATCAAAAATCTCATTGATCGAACATGAATCTTGATGGATATTTGAATTAATAACTTCCAAAATAAAATTTAGGGCCATCCAAACTCCGATTTCATCAAACTTATAGTTGAACTGCATGTCTTGATGAGATGAATCCAACGACAATAAAAATCATCCAATCGGAGTCTAAATAAGCTGAAATCGTCCACTTGAAGTATGGTCAAAAACATTGGAATATTGATTGGAGAACTAAATAATCTCCAAATTTGATATGCTAAAGTTGAATCGAGTATCTTAACAGGGCAAATCCAAAGAGCTCAAGATCACTTAATTTTCACATCGTTAAATTAATCAAATTTTAAATGAATGCACCAGGATAAAAAAAGATCAATGAAGTGCTTTAGATTTTAGGCATGTTTGTCTATATAATATATAAATAGACTCTCACTATCTACATGAAGGAGAGAGCCTAAAACTTAAAGTTTGAGTTTGAATTTTAGCTTGAGATTCTAGATAGCACTCAGGCTCTAAGAATCCCGAACCACCACTTGAGCAACACTACTAGGCCATTGTTCTAAGTGTCGTCGATCCTTCGTCGAGCAACCACTACTATCCTTGGATCATCATCGCATAACTGTAATCTTTCCGACCATTGTCACTAGTCAAATAAAGTCCTTCCAACCTTTGTTGCCTTCCTACAATAGTAGTCCAACCTTCATTACCCGTCGACAATAGTTTTCAGAGCTTTGTCACCCTCCAACTACAATCCTCCTATCATTGTTGTCCAAATATGGTTCTTTCGATTACTCTCGTCTGACTATAATCTTCTGACCTTCATCGCCTAATTATGGTCATGCAGACATCTTCGTCGGATTACAGTCCTTCCGCCCTTCGTTGCCCGACCACAGTCATTTTGACCACTATCGCCTGGCTACTCTAGCGGCAACCTCATCACCTAAAATCGTTAATAATATCAACGCATATCATCACTTACAAAATCGATGCACGCTTTCAACATTAAATTTAAATCTCAACTTTCGCAGTAGGATTTATGTTGGATTTTTGCAACAAGGCTATTCCTACTTCAACCAAGTAATATATCATTTATAGTTTATTCATGCCCTCCCTCAAGGAAAGGCCTCATTTGTAATCAAATATAAAATACTCGATGAACCATTTTAGCTATGTCAGATCCCATAATTTTTCCTTTCTTGAGTTTTCCATATAAAAACTCCGCACTCCTATTTTATCTGTATTTGTGCTGAGTAATAATGTAAAATTATGATGTTAAACTCTATATATCTTTATGCTATTACAAACATGCAACATTTTCATTAATTTTTCAGCTAATCAAATAGCTTCTAAGTAATCATAATTTGAGAATATTTTAAATAATAAATTAAAAAATAATAATAATAAGGATAAATATCACTTGAGTTGACATTGGGTCCATGTAGGGGTGTCAATTGCAACGGTTCTTACAATGGAGATATTTCAGTGCATGTGAACCAAATGTTTGACGAGCTACTCGTTGTTCGATTCAATTAAAACTCGTTTGTGATCGATTAATAACTAAGCAAACAAACT
This sequence comes from Dendrobium catenatum, assembly GCF_001605985.2. Taxonomy (NCBI): domain Eukaryota; kingdom Viridiplantae; phylum Streptophyta; class Magnoliopsida; order Asparagales; family Orchidaceae; genus Dendrobium; species Dendrobium catenatum. Next base: position 509,676 of record NW_021319303.1, on the reverse strand, counting down.
TGAAATATTTTAAATATTTGATTCTTAAATAAACAAACTTGAACACTAATGCGTTCGGCTCATTTATGTTTGCGAACAACATCATTTGAAGTTCGTGAACAAGCTCGACATTAAGCTTAAACAAACGAACATGAACCGAACATGAACACTCATTAATTTAAATAAACCAAACATGAACACAAACAATAAAGCTCGAACAAACATGAACCAAACTTGAACAAGCTGATATTAAATGAACACAAACATGAACACTCACATACTCGGCTTGGTTCGTTTGCAGCCCTAGATTCATATGCTTCCAAGAGCATCCTGCCTAAATGTGTTTAATATATATAGATTAGTGGAGTTATATATATGCATAAAAAATTAAAAACTGCATGATGGAAGAATAGGACAATATTTAAAATCAAACCAAATCGTATAAATTAAATTAAATCATCATTATCACAACATAAACTACATCAAAGGATTGATTCCTCAAGTTGGATCTTAACTGTAGTTGGCAAGCCACGGATACACAACAACAATTTTCAAGGACTGAACATCTCAAGAGGATAGAGACCAATACTTTGGACTTGGTGAAGTCTCTACTAGCGATTATCATGATCCGAAGGAATTTGCACTTTGCACTTAACGACCTAAGAGCTGAGCCTAAAACGATCGTAGGTCTTTGCACCCATAAACTTCAAACACACCCAAAACACTCGTGCCATACTAACTCACCTGCGAAGACTCGTCTTGGGGATTCGCCTTGCAAAAGTGAGGATGAGAGACTATTCATATATGCGACTAATATTGCTTATCATGCATATAGAAGACCAATTTGGAAATGAACATTATGTTCTTTTTACCTTTAATTTGATTTTATCTATGTACTAAAAAACATGGAGCAAAAGTAAAATCTCATTACCAAAATTTTACTTAAAAGATGTCTAACGAAGGAGAGATTATTCTGCGCGGACACCAAACACATCTTAACGTTCAGAGGCGAATCAGGTGCATCCACGTTATCCAATACCGAACAGTACCGAATAAGAGGTGATGTGACGCATTTTCATCTGCACAAAATAATTCATCCTAACAAACTCGTTGCAAAGTTTGTTTCAAACATAGTCATCATCTCCTCAGGAAGTACCAAACCAATCTCCATTCCTCCTGCCTCCTCTCTGTTCTCAACCAGAGAGATGGCTCTCGTCCCACCAATAGAAGTAATATCCACCTTCACTGGCCTCCCCCACCCAAAATCAACCTCATAAACCCTAAACTTTGGCGATCCAGCAACCGACAACCGCCTGCTCCGCGCTGGTTCCCAATGCCTATCAATCACCGCTATTAATGCCTCATAAACATCCTTTCCTTGCAACGCGTCTATGCTCTTACTTATCTCCATGGCCGCCACCTCATTCCCATTCTTCTCCACCAGCACTCTTGAGTTCACCTCCGCCATACAAACCCCCAAGCAATTCCCAAAGTAGTTGCTTGGGATCGACGGCCTCATCCTCGCTCTCCAATCCACAGCGCAAACAAAATACTGTTTGATATCTCCGTCAGAAGCCTGAGCTTTCACGAGGCATCTCCATGCATAAGCACAAGTTACAGCAAAAGCTGAGATATGTAATGATGGCTTCCCTTCTTCCACTCTCTTCGCTTGCACCCGCTCTTTCAACAGCCCAATCTGATCTTTATTGAGAGTAAAAGTTGCAAAGACCAAGTTAGAATCGGAAATGGATAAACTGCTCTGCTTCTCCAAACACTTTCCACTTGCCCCTTTGTACTTGCGCATCATCTCAAATATTTTCCTGCATATTCCGTGGGTATTGATAATAACAGATCTGTCGAGGAATGGAGGGGAGATGTCGTCAAGGGTAGGTTCAGTACAGCGGCAGGCAGCGGCCCACGACCGGATGAATTGCATCAATCCAGATCCATCGCATGCAGCGTGGTGTATTGCGAAGCCAATGCAGAGACCTTGATTCGGGAAAATGGTGATTTGAATCGAAATGAGGGGAAATTGTCCACCACCTAAGGATGTCTTTGTAAGTTTTGGGACCAGAAGACGAAGGTTTTTGAAGTTTTTGGAATGGTGGCCGGAGATGTTGCGGAATTCATCGCCAATGAACTCGACAATGGTGATGGTGACAGAGTCATCTTCCTCACAGGTGATCTCGAATTGGTTGTCGTAATTAGGGGAGGGGCGAATGGATCCTGCTAATGGGTAGAAGTGGCGGAGGGTGAGGGAGAGGGAATTGGTGAGGATGGGGAGGTTGTGGTCTATGAAGTGGAAGAGGGGGTGAGGAAAGTCATAGAAGAAAAGCCTTTCTACCGGCGTTGAGCTTTGCAGCCACATAGCATCAAGGAAGGAGAGAGGTTGAGGAGGTTGAGCTGGAAGTGATGGAGAAGAAGAAATTTGAATTTCTTGGATTACTCTCACAGCAGCCATGACAAGTCTAGTTTTGCCCGCATCTTTAGGCTACAATACTTTCTTCTAAAACTCCGTCGATGTCAAGACAAATCTTACCGACCATTCTTTGAATAAAAAATGTCACTCCCTGTTATCGATCTGCACAAGAAGTTAAGAGAGAAATTTTAGATATTTGAAGAAATTTAAAGCTTTGATTGACATTTTACTATAATATCTCCATCAGTCATCAACTCGTCATCTTCTAAAATGTTATATCTATGTGTTCATGTTCCTGCTCAATGTCATACATATATATATGGATGTGTATTTATGTTTATATACGGAAGTTTCGATGTGGGAAATGTTGTAGTGAATTATATGGGTCCAAATTTCGGTTATGTTCTATTTCTGATTTTGACCCTTCTGCTTTATGTGGATGTAGAAGGTTATTGCTTACGGTAAGACGAGTAGGTTATGCAAATATGCTCTTCTAGCATGGCAGGAACACTTAAGTACCCGTACACATCTCAGTGCCAGCGGGGAAACCAATTGCATGTTTACAAACAGGTACCTCGAAGACCTATATACGCTCTCGTAATGTAGTGGGATTAAATAAAGATGATCACGATGTCGACCGACACCTATCATACACACTCTCATAGCATGGTGAGAAGCTCTAGCTCCTTAAACCTCTCCCAAATGGGGAAGACGCTGGGAGGCTACTAAAATTTTGACTAGTAGATAACATAAACTTGAATAATTGCACAGAACAAGACTTAAATTAATCAAAAGGAAACATAACCTAAATTCAAATTCTAAAATTTGAATCTAAAAAAAAAAAGATAAATATATTTGTAGTGAACAAAACAAGTATCATATGAATATGAATACGCTACAGCAATGATTATAATAACTCGCCTACGAGCATGTGAAGAAGGCATGAAATGAACATGTGATGTTAATGATAGTTCACTTACAACCCATGTATGAGTAAAGAACAATAATATAATATCTGTAATAAGTGTTGTTGCGGGCTAGAATATACGCGGCGATAGAATTTTAATTATACGTCTTAGTTTTGCGCGGATATCCAGCTCACACACAGGGAACACAATATTTTTACGTGGAAAACCCTTGAAAGGGGAAAAACCACGGTGTCTAGCTCAGTTGAAAATGATTCAACTAGAATTTGAGTTAGTTACAATGGGCTGACTCGCCTCCGAGGGCGATCAGATTACAAGTAACAATTGTACAATAGAAGTCCGGGTGTCTGGCGATGATCTGGCAGAACTTCGGACCTTAGATGATAGTTTAGCAGAACTCCGGGCCTTAGATGATGGTCTGGTAGAACTCCGGGCCTTAGATGATGGTCTGACAGAACTCCGAGCCTTAGGTGATGATCTGGCGAAGGAGAAGGCCTCTGGCGGTAGTCCGGTAAAGGTGAGGGCCTCCGGCGGTGGTCCGGGGAAGGTGAGGTCCTCCGGTGGTGGTCCGGTAAAGGTGAGGGCCTCCAGCGGTGGTCCGACGAAGGTGAGGGCCTCCGGTGGTGGTCCGGCGAAGGTGAGTGCCTGAGATGGTGGTCTGGCGAAGGAGAGGGCCTTAGGTGGTGGTCCGGCGAAGGTGCGGTGGTGGTCCGGCAAGACTCCGGCGGTGGTCCAGTGAAACTTCATTGGTGGTCGAGGAGGAGCTTCTTCCTTCTCTCTTCTCTTCTTCTCTTATTCTCTCTCTTGGTTGGGTCCCTTTTCAAGAGAAATGAGGGGTCTATTTATAGATTTCTGGAGAGGCATAGCACCTAAATAGGTGAGAGATCAAGGGTAAATGAGGAGTGGTTGGATGGACGGCTGATATTGAATCCCTGATCAAGGACCGTTTTTCAGGCATTTGAAGGCCTTAATGATTTTGGAATTCAGTGATCTTGGGCTTGTTGGATTTGTCTCGTTGAGCCGCTCGATTCGACTATAAGATCATCATATTTGGAAATTGTTTGGTAACTCAAATAGTGGTATGAAGCTTCCAATAGTGCTTCGGGTCCTTGATTTGGGCTCATTTGGGCTCGGATTGAGTCAAATTTGGTGTCGTTGGGTTCGTATTTCCGAGACGCTCAGTTTGACTATAAGTTTGCTGAAATCGGAGTTCAGGTGATCACAGATTTAATTTTTGAAGTTTCCGGCATGCTTTTACGTCGAGATTAGTGCCCGATCAAGATAATGTTTTGATGACATATCAAGTGTGATAATCCACTTATTAAAGGAGTGTGATGCTCCACTTATTGAAGAAGAGTAGATACATGTGATGAATATATCAGTCAATTTACATGCTCGTAATGCATACAACATGCTATCCACTGGCTAAAAGCAAAAGGGTACAATTGATGTAGGCCTGGAGAGTGAGTCACCACGATATCGGTACAGTACTCATGACTGATTTTCCACTTATTTGAAGAACTACGCTTGTCTTGAACTCTTGGGTGGTACGTAGAAAACCATCTGAGTGCAGTCATTCTGATATTAGAGTCTGATTTATCATCTTCAATTTTCTAAAGTAAAAGAAGAGGTGAAAATTGTTGATTTGGAATTATTTCTAAATACAAATAAGCTTTATTTTGAAAAGCTTTAATGGCTCATTATTTATTTGATTAGAGAGTTCATTGTTTTTCTAATTAAGTTGATTTGATTGAGGATTTAATTGATGCATTAATTAGGAGATTTGATTTATGTATTGATTAGGAAATCATTATTAATCTGCTTATTAATGAGCATTTTTTTTTAATATATGGATGCAATTGGATTTTTGTTGACTACACTCATTCTTGTCACTCCTATGTTTTGGAAATATTATTAGGCATCGTTTGGGACAGCTTTATACAACTATTTTTTACCTGCTTTCAAGAGATTTTTGTACTAAAAAACAGCTTTACAAAGAAGTCACAAATGAAGCCTCATTTCTAGAGCTGTTTTACACACTTAGCAAAGTTGTTATATCAGCTGGAGTGTTTGTTTTTCACTCTTGTTTCCTTGCTTTCTTGAAAGGCTGTTTATAGACATTGAAATCTGATCATCAAAGAGAATAAGTAAGCTATCAATATTATTTTAGAGATATTTCGTTGGCTTTCTTTGAGTAGAGTGTTTCTTCTATACTCTCCATTTGATCTGGATACAGAATTACTCGTTGAAGATATTTATTTGTATCCAAGTTTGGAGCCATAAAAGGTTAGGAGTTTTTTTTTTTTTTTTTTTGTGCTACAAGTTTCCATGGAATAATACGCTGGGAATTCCGACATAATTTTTAAAGTCTAACGAAAAAATTCCGTTGAAATTTTCATCTTTTTTGGATGACATTAATTTTTTCGTTCATCGGTTAAACAATTATTTTTCATCAATAATCCATATGACATTCTTTCGACGGAAATTTATTCCGTCGAAAACCTTTTTCTTACGCGCAATTTTTCTGGTGAAATTGTGATTTTCAATGGATTTTTTAGCGGAAAATTACATATTTTCCTGCATATCTTTTTTAAAATTAAAAAATCTCTCCAATTACCTAATGTTCAATTTGCTTCCATTGGCGCATCCTTACAATAATTCTATGCTTTCATGGACTCCATGGACAAGTGTCTTGACAGTTTGTTCACAAAATAACCATATTATTCTCTCCCTTAAGAAACTTCTTCCACCAACATTCTTGGTTTTTTTGCTCTCTTTCCTTCTCAATAGCTCCCATCATCTCTTTTTAAGGTCCCTAATTTATCTGAATCCAGACTCATTAGTTACTATATTTCTGAACTTAAACAAGAATTATGATGTGAACTTTTTCTCGCAAGGCCTTCTTTCCTTTTGGATGCAATGGAATTAGCTAGGCTTTATTAATCTAAAATACAAGATTTTTTTCTACACCATTATCCATATGGTATTTCTTCCTTTATTTTCATACAATCTTCCATTCCCTCTTAATTTTTATATATAAAAAAAAATCTATGGCAACTAATTTATAAGAATAATATTTAATATAATGTATAAATTTATAATATTAAAAATTTGTATCATTAATTCTTATAATATACATTATAATAAATTTGTAATATACTAGCCCAAATTTGTAGCCCAATTAAGCTTAAATTTGAAGCCCAACTAAGCCCAAATTCATATTCTAAACTATTTATGCAACTTTTTTAATCCCATACCATAGGAGTTTGAGGTAGTTGCGTTTAACCCTTTAAATGGTGTGAAGTACACACTTTTTCTTTACACATTATGCGTGATATTTGAGATAATGTGCATTCATTAAGGTTTAATTAATCATTATATTTAATAAAAATATTTAAAAAATTAATAAATTAAAAAAAATTATTTAACATTTAATTATTATTTTTTTAATATAACCGGTCGGTTCTTTCCAAATCAGATCGGTTCAATGGGAAGAGGTTCACAATCCGATTCGATGCGAAGCTGGTTCTGAAGGCTAGATCGGACCGGTCACTAGACCAATTTACGGTTGAACCGACCGGTCTGATTTTCAAAACATTGGCTGAATTAATTTCTATTTTTTTAGAGATAAGGGCATCGCAGCACCAAATCCACTTAACTATGCCCACTTAACTCTACGTCACTTAAAACTTTTAGCTCTACTAATGGTCTTCCCTTAAGAAATCCCACTCTTGCCTTCTCCACTGACTCACACACTATTTTTCATAGTAAACAACTAGCCAGACTTCTAAAATTCATCCAAAAAACTATTTATATTAAGTACATTAACTAACACTAGCATTGCGACGCTGTCAAGGATGGCGATGTGGTGCTACAGATGCGAACTAGCACTGCTTGAATTTATTTCTCATGGTGCTAGTCTGAACCAACTCAGCTCCCACGCTGCGACGACAGAGCGATTTTGCCCTATGTTGTTGTTGTCTCATGGGAATTGCGATGCTTGATCAACACTGCAGCGTCGTGGCATTAAATTAATTGCGAAAACTTCAGAGAAGAGATCACTTTGGTTATCTTTCTTGGCATTGCAGCGTCGGAGTAGTGTTGAGAGTGCTACAACGCTTGATGATGCAGTGCGACGGCGCTGGGTCCTTTTCCAAAATTTCAATCTTTTTTTCCTGTAATTTCCTACACAACAACAACTAAAACAAAAAAAATTAAATAAAAATATATACAAAACAAGAACAATAATTTTTCACTAATAATAAAAAGGACAACACACGAGTTCAAGAGACTTATTTTCTTCTTCTCATGATATAATAAAAAAAAATCCAGTCGACAATTCTATTATAGGAGCAATTATTAGAGTTTGCTCCAATTCTACTTAAATCATCCAAGTCATCCTTTCTCTAAACTATGTGAGTTGCCTAATAGCTATAAACACAAGCCAATTCTCCATTTTCATTGAATCTATCATGCAACTCTACTTTGCGAAGTTCCTCTTTTCTAGTTTGTGGCATGCTCCATGCTCATTGTGATGATGTCCTCCTTAACTAGTATTGCCCTTTCAAAGTAAGCTAACATTGTTCTTTCAAAATAATGTCTGTAAATCAACCTAAGGATAAGGAGTCTAAGATATAATTATGTGATTATAATATATATCTATTTTTTAATAAGACATATCTTATCATTAACTTAAAGGGGCATTTACATATATACTACTATATGCTACTCTATTTACATATATAACTAATAAAACTTTAATATTACATATATATCACCCAAAGTTTATTTTCATGCCAAATATGGAGGTAGGAATGAAATAAATGAGTGGTTATGATAAAATATAGGTGGTATATTTGAAATTAAAATAATATAAGATGATATATAATTAATATTAAATTTTTAGGTATTAAATATTTAAATAGAGAGTATAAAGTGATATGTATGTAAATCCCACTACTTAAATACAAAAGTAAATTTATTTTTATTAAAAATATTAGGTGTCCAAAAATAATTTTGATAGAGTCATGATAGGATATTAAGATGTTAACAATAAATATTAGCAATTTTAACAACTAAATTAACTGACTTTCTTAACATAGTAAAAATTAATGGGCAGAAGTTTCTATATTTGTTGGGCCAAAACATAGCCCAGCCCACCAATAGCTCTAGCCGGGCCCGAGAAAACTAGGAAAAAGAGGGTATTAGCAGAAATTTTTTCTTCCGTCGAGCGAGAAAGCCAAAAGCCACCGCGACGCCGTAGGAAAGAGAAAAAACCCCGACACCGAAGCTTTGGCTGCGCTGCACGCAATTGGTCTCCTCCTCTTCCGATTTCCTCTCAAAGAGCTCTTTCTTTGGCTTCCAAGCTTCTCTTTTCTGTCCCTTCTATCCATTCTCGGATTCTTTCATTTCCGCTTCTCCGCCGCCCCGCACGCTCGGAATTCGAATCAGGCGAAGGCCTTTTTGGGATCGTCGGAGATACGAGTTTTTGCCGAGGGCTTTGTTGTTTCGGTGTGATATTTGTTCTACTAATCATGTAATTACTGGTTCTCAGTTGCGGAGTTTTTAGTTTGTTTACGTCGCTTCAAACTATCAAGATTGTTGTTTTGAAGTTCTAATGAGAGATGTGTAACTAGTTTAGCTGCTTTGATTTGGTTTGAGTTATTTTTGAACCAGATAGTTACAGATGTGCGGAATTAATGTGCATCTGGCTTGTGGAAACTCTGGAATGGATGATTATTAGCTAATTGTTATGAAAACATAGTTTTGGATTTTCTTTCAGTTAAGTTTCCCCGGGCTTCAGAAGTTGCAGTGTTTTCCTCTTCCATTCTTTAATCCTCCATCTTGTTGATGGAAATCCTAATATATTAATTAAAAATTTTATTTTAATTTTTAATTACTAATTATATAATTAATCTAGGGTATCGCTTTTCATCTTCTCCATTGTTACTGTTGCTTTTCCTCGTCGCCATTTCTTCGTGCCTGCTTCGGTCTCGCGTGCTTCGCGTGTAGTAGCGTGTTGAAAGAGCCGCTAAAGAAGCTTCGGAGCTCGCTCGCTGCGGAGGTAACCATCTTTATCTCTTTTGCGCGCTTCTTCGGCCAAATCCTGAAAATCTGCCGAACTACATGATTTCCGGGATTTTTAGGGCAAAAAGAGGGAAACGAGGATTTGTTCCACCGTGAGATTTACCGGGCGCTCAAATCCCTTTTGGCAGGATTTATGATAAATCCTGTTGCCAAACAGCCCGTAAAATTTTGGAGGTTTGGCTTTGTGTAATTTCTTCTTCTACTCGTTCGAGTTATTTCTTAATCGGTTTGCAAGTTGGCATTGTTGGGAAAAATAGTATAGACCAAAAACAAGGATAGAAAAAGTAATTGAAAAAGACTCGACATAGAAGGCATAAAAGTGTATGTGGATTGGCGGGATGGATTTGCCATCATCCATGGCCACACATGAAGAAATTTCGACTATTATTGGGAAGGGAACACCATTATTTCTTTTCTACAGAAGGATAATAAATGACTAAATAGCAACATGAGAGATTTGGAAGAGCAACAATAATCTGTTTGTATTTTATGAAGCCAATTTGATGCATGAACCCTTCAAATTTCTTGTATTAGTAGCTTGCTTTAATCTATAGATGATTTAATTCAATTTGCAAAAAAGATCTTTTTTTTTCCTATGGAATTTTAAGCCTTTAGATTGCACCTTTTAAGTGTCATTCAAACCACCATGAAAAATTTACTTGACATAATGTTTTTTGTTGTTGTTATACCCAACATTATTCTAATAGGGGATCAATTTAGCAATGGAAAAAAAAAACTTATTAAAATCTATCCCAATGCTTTATTTTTGCATTGGGTTTATAAGTTTATTTCTATCAAGTTCTTGCCCCCTTTTAAAAATATTAAAGATTAAATTTCTTTCCCATAAATAAATACTTCGCCTGGAGAAGACCCGGACCGGCTTGGCCGGTCCAGGTTGGGCCGGTCCAGGTTGGACCGGCCTAACAGTGACATAATAAAATAAGCCATTATGGAATGCCATTGGAGATGACCCCCACATATGAGTGTGTATAAGCTCTTAAATGAATTTTTTTTTTTCCAAACTTTTCGAGAATGTAGTATTTCTATTGCTTATCATCATAACATCCTTAATTATATTCCAAACACTAACGCAGAATGTTGTTGCATAATATCAAATTCTAATTTATGCATTAAATATGTCTTTTGTTATGAAGCTTCCATATAATATCATTAATAATTTTGATTTGAATATCACCAATTCTTAAATGCTTTAGGGCTTATCATAAAAAAAGGATAACTTTCATCGTTTTTGTAGAATAGTTAACCACGAGTCCTTCATGTGAAGTGGAGTTTAAAGACACTTGTTTTAGGATCCAAGGCTCCTTGGGACTGCACATACTGAAACACTTTTGAGGCTGCATCCATAGTTTACTCTTTTTTTTTTTATTCAACTTTTTCTATTGATAGTCACATTAATTTTATCATATTATGTCTAATTAACTATTTATTTTTCCAGGTTTCAGATGATTATTTAGTGGCATGGGTTGTTTGCTTGTGTTTAGTCTGAGATTTCATGAATGATGTCTAGTGCTCGAAAGAGCTTTCTTGATTCTTTCAGATTGAAATGGCAATTTAGAAATGAATCTTCGATGAACATTCATTTGCTGAGTGATGAACCTCCAGAGATAGAGTTATCTGATTATAGAAGGCTGCCAGGCTCTGATATTGAGAACCCATCAGAACTACTTGGTGGTGAAGGACTGAAAGCAGAGCCCATTGCTGACTTAGATCTGTTCTTTGAAAGTCTGTACAATTATTACTGCGAGAAAGGGCTCTTATGTATTGTGACTAAGTGGATAGTTGAGCTGCTAACGATAATATTTGTATTAGGATTCATTTGGTTTTTCTTATTGGTTGTTGATTGGCATGCACTGCGCAGTGCAAAATGTGGAATAGAAGCAGTTGAATCAGGGCAGAAGCCTTGCGATCTTGCAAAGGAAGTCATTAATCATCATCCATTAGTTCCTTTCACATTTACAAAAGGAGTCATTGTTGGTTGCATGATTATATTGACTATATATGGCCTCTTCAATTTTTTGAAGTTCTTTGTGCAGTTCAAAAATACACTGAAGATTCGTCATTTCTATTATTACAGGTAGATTGAAGTTAATTGCTATTTGCTGCATGAAATGGATTTTAATTAGAAGCCATATCTAACTGCATTTCTTGTGTCTTTCACTTATCCTAGCCTTCATGTTACTGACCGGGAAATGAGGACTTCCTCTTGGCCTACAATTCTTGAAAAGGTGGTTCAAGTGCAAAAGGAGCAACAACTTTGTGTGGTAAAGGATCTCTCTGCTCATGATATTATAATGCGTATTATGCGCAAAGAGAACTATTTGATTGGAATGCTCAACAAAGGTGTTCTTGCCCTTCCAATCTCATGGTGGGTTCCCGGAGCTGGCCCTCCTATCAACTTGAAGGCAAGTGGAAATAAAAATCATTTAATATTACCTAAAACACTCGAATGGATCCTCAATTGGTGCATATTTCAGAGCATGTTTGATAGGTAAGAATGGCTTTCTTTAAAATTTGAAGTTTTCATGTATTTTGAGTGTATTGACAACTAGGATAGAAAGGTTAGAGTGCAAGAATTAACCACCATCCTGACATCTCATTATATTAGCCTTCTGCATAGCTTGCACTATTTTCTTATGCAGATATAGGGAAAACTGTCTCAAAAGAATTTATATTTCTCTCCAAACTAATAATTGGATTTTATATGTTATGCATTGCTTGCATGTTACTACATAGACAGAACTGAACCTTCTGTTTCTAGTCAAGCCACATGATATGACCCGGATGGCCCATTGGAAAATGCACAATGTTCATAATAATATATGTCAAGTTAGTTTTACTTGCTAGTTCTGTATCGAAGATATTACAAAACTTTCATGTTCATTTCCTGTGTTGATTTTTTTTTTGTGTTGTGTTCTGCAATCGTTTATTTCTATTTTGGGATTATTTTTTTGCTTGTTGTAAGAGCTAAATTATCATTTCTGGTTGTTGTTTCATAATTTGATTTTCCCCTTTTTCTGCAGCAAGTTTTGTATTCGAAGTGATTTCATCACAAATCCTTCATTACTTAGAAAGCGGCTTGTGGTGGTTGGGATTGTAATGTTTGTGATATCTCCATGTCTTGTGATTTTTATGCTGGTATACCTTTTCCTATGGCATGCTGAACAATTTTACAACCATCCAAGGACAGCATCCTCCCGAAGATGGTCTAACTTGTCAAAGTGGATTTACAGAGAGTTCAATGAGGTATCTAAACTAATTGATTTCTAGTGCATATAGTTGCTTCTATTTTACTTTTGGCTTATGATTTGAAGGAACCAGTTTATTTCAACCATCTTTCATGCACAATTTATGATTATTGATGATCTTCTTTTCTGCTAATGGCATTGAGAAGCTGATGCCTACTTTTCTTGCATGAAACCCTAGCTCAGTTGACTTTTCTACAAATTAATGATGGGATGCTTTTTTTCATAATTTTTTTTTTATGCTTTTTTTTTTTCATATATTACTCGAGCTTTTTACAGATTATGAAGTCTTATTGTGTTTTGGTATTTGCACCTTTATCTTCTATGCAAATTCAGGTTGGCCATTTCTTTAGACATCGACTGAACAGTAGCGTGGTTCATGCCTCGAATTATTTGAATCAGTTCCCTTCTCCGCTTATCTCAACAATTGCCAAGTTCATTTCTTTTGTGTCGGGTGGTTTTGCTGCCATTTTGATTATAATTGCTTTTCTGGATGAGTCTCTTCTGGAGGGCCAGGTAAGAGTATCAATTTGATCACTTCACATTTTGGGAAAATGTAATAATATAGGAGAATAGAATAATGAACTGAACATGTGTTGTATTGGATGTGCAGATATTTCGGCGCAACTTGTTTTGGTATGCTGCTATTTTTGGGACAGTGACCGCAATTGCCAGGGCTATGGTGACTGATGAGCTTCATATCCTTGATCCTGAAGGAGCAATGGCTTTTGTTGTCCAGCATACACATTATATGCCAAAGAGATGGAGAGGAAGAGAAAATAATGATAGAGTTCGAGCAGAGTTCGAAACTCTTTTTCAGGTAAGTTGTTTGAGGCTTTCATCTTACCAATCTACTCATTGATGTGTTGTCATTGTCATTGATGGATTTTATGATTAAGATTGTGATGCAAGAACAACTCTAATAAAACTAAATAAGATAAGATTTAATGGAATAGTATCAATTCTTGGTGAGTTGTAATACTTGGGCATGTCAAAGCTAAAGGGGTTAGTGACCCCAAGATAGACGAGGAAATGTCTTGTGTTTGTGTTTTTTTTTTTTCTTTGTTAATAGAATTATTGAATACATAATAAATGTTATATAGATTTTGGAGTCTGGTGTGGCAATAAAGAAGTCATTAAAATGTGGCATAAATAAGAATTTAAGATGGATGATGTTAAAATTATGATGGGCAGAGTGTGTAATGATTATATTAGAGTTTTGTAACATCGATTTTAAATTATGCATATGATGTGATGGTTTGGATTTTTCTTTCCAACGTTTTTCTCGTGGCTTGTTTGGTTTCCATAATAGGTGGCTATGTGGTTCTTATACTTCAGTTAGTGCTTTCTGAATGTTTCTTCATCTTCTCTTATAGATTTTCCTATTAATCCTCTATTTCAATTCCTTCAGATTCTTGATTTTTCTGTAACCCGTGGCTAAGGGCTCTTGCGAGATTTGCTGTTACATTCTTGTGGGAGTGTAACTTATTATTGAGATTCTTTTTGACACTTGTCAATGGTTCCTTCGGGCATCCGGTGGTTTATTTCTTTGACAATTTTCTTATTCTTTTAAGTACTCCATGAGAATTTTCAATAGACAAACATTGTGATAGAGGGGCTAATATGATTATTCACCAAGTCGGATAAGATATATTCCAATAGTTATCTTGCGGAGTAACAATTCAAATAGGCACTTTAGTTACTCATTTGTTTTGGTCTTAGAATACATCTTATTCAAATGCAACCCCATCTAGTAATGCCATAAAAGTCTATATAAAATCATACAAGCCTATAATTTAAATGCAACTTCGGGAAATTTGTATCAACTTTTGATATAAAAAATTAAATATGTCAATTCAAAGGTTTAGTTGAAAAGACTAATAATGTTCATTTTAAAGAATCAAAAGCCAAACATTTTATTTAAAATTTTGAAATTCTTAGATGAAATGCTTTCTTTTTTTTTGTAAATTCATAAATTAAAAAACAAAAAAAGAAAGGACATCATTTTGAAATAGAGTTGTCATGTTGCTTTGGAGGAAACATTTTCCCTACTAATGTCCAAGTAATATATATATATATGAAGCTCTCTTATTTCCTGATAATTTTAGAAGAAAAAATTCTCTCATTCTCTCTCTCTCTAAATTAGATAGATAAGATAGATGACTTGATTTTTATATTTTTATTTTTAATTAAAGAATAAAATATACAAATTTTAACAATCGAATTTTCTTTTATTTTATTTTTTTTACCTTAATATTTGAAGCATGTGAAAAAAATAATAATATGTTTAATTATAAGATTTTTTTGGGTGGTGCATATCCTTTTCAATCTTGCAAATTTAGTGGGAGGCTTTCTTCTTTTGCGAGTATGAGGTTTTCTTTTTGATGACCCCTCTTTTCTTCCTTTTTATCTCCATATTCTAATAATTTTTTTTGTTGGTTAAAATGTTTGAATTTTATTTGATGTGCTACAATTATTTTTTTCTTTATTTTGTGTGGAACTTCAATGATTTATGTGCTTTTGTGATCTTTTGACGTTCTATCTGTTAGTTTGTTGTAAAGAATCAAAACTCTTTTTGTCCAAATTGGATTTATTATTATTTTTAGTTTTCATCAATAATAGCATATAACTGTTTAAAGATTAATAGTTTTCTGATTGTGAAAACTTAATATTTACTACACTAATTTGTTGCATCTGTCTTCATTGCATGTTATATTTATACTAGAAATCTTAGACCCTTGAACATCGTACATTAGGTTTATTTATATTGCTACATTTTTTAAATATTGCTCTTAAAAATAAGGTTTGTCAACAAATCAACTAAAGATGCTATTCAAAAGTAGCACATAATTGTTTAAAGATTAATAGTTTTCTTATTGTGAAAACTGAATTTTTATTACACTAATTTGTTGCATCTTTCTCTTTATTGTGTGTTAGATTTATACTAGAAATTCTTGACCTTTGAACTTCCTTCATTAGGTTTTATTCATAGCTTAAGGTTATATTGCTACATTTTTTAAATATGGTTCGTAATAATAAGGTTTGTGAACAAATCAACTAAAGAAGCAATTCAAACAAAAAAAAATTAACTATGACTATAGATAATTTTACCAACAGAATTATTTTTCTTCATTCAATGAGTGGCAAAATACTGCAATATTTTCAATTTGATTGTTAAGTTAGAAGAATTTATTTGAAAGTCATAATATATATGATTTCTAAAGATAAAACAGAGTAAATGAAATGTTCTCAATCCTTTTTGCTAAGTGTTAATAAAAAAAAAAATCTGCTAGGATGAAGTGTGAAAAATATAAGGACGTTTTCCATTCATGTACTATGGACTTAGGAAGTTTAACTAGGTGATGGTAGCATGTTTGAATATTTTTCTTATCTATGAAAATTTAGTAGCTAAGCAATTTTTCTTCCTAGAGAATATTTCATTATTTACATATGTTTCATTAAAAGTTTATGATAAGAAGTTTTTATTATGAGTTAAGTTTCAATTATCTCAAGATATTGTTATGAGACTTATGATAGATTTTCAGAATGTGAAAGACATTAACCATGTTTTCATTTTTGGGTTATTGCGCCTCTTTAAAATTTTTTTAGTGAAAATCTTCTAAATCTGATGTAGAGCTTGTTAAACACACACCAACACAAGTATCTTGTTGGATCAAATTTAATTTATTTAAGAAATATTATTCATTAATATTTTTTAAGTGATTTTTTGATGCAGAAAAATATATACAATTATATAATGATTCAACATGTAATTTAACTTTTAAAACTAAATGTGAATTGTACTTGTCCCACACTAGAATATCATAGTTTGTACCATACTTTATATTTCAATCTAAACCTTATGTGGAGCAACAAAAATTAAACCTAAATTTGAAAATGAATGTGAGATCATATATGTACCTAGACTTAAATTAAACTCTAAATAAATGAACAAATTGGTAATGTAATATATGAGAATCTGTATATTGATATGAATAGCTAAATCAATATTAACTTTTTTTTTGGCTATTTCTTGATTGATTTTAAAATTTTAAAAATAGACTTATTCAATTTTATTGTGATTATAAAAGCTCAATGATAAAATAAGCTGAAAACAACATGAAAATCTCAAGAAATATTCGATGCATCACATTGAGTTCATGAACACCTAAATCATTAAATTGGTGCTTAAATGGCCCAAACAGTTAAATATGCCCAAGCTGGCCTAGCTTGAGCTAGGTTGGATTGGCCAGCCCAGTTGAATTGCTTTTAAGCAAGGAGAATCCTTGCCACCCAACTATAGCCTTTTAGGCTTAACTCATTGCGAACAAGATGCTAGTGACCTCCCATCTCACTAAGATGTGCTCGTTATTGTGTAATCCCATTTCATTGATTCAAATTTCTTGAAATTACTGTCTTAGTTCTTCCACCTTTTACAAGGCATTCATCTCAAAATGTTCTTGAGGAGAGAAGAAGTTGATCTATTTAAAAATGATGAGATATTATTACAAATCTCTATCAAGTTCATTTAAGAAGCAATGAACTTTCTCGAAAGTGCTCTCACCAATCTGATTGTTGAAACTTTGATATGCTTGTAAAAGCTTATGTCACGGCGTATTTAGATAATTAATAGTAGACATCGAGGTGGTGGTTGTGCCAATTGCAATCGTTGAGTCACCACTTCTTGCTTAGGTTAGCTTGAATGATGCAAATAAAGCACAATATAATGATTATGAGGAAGTATGCAACTCAGGGGTAAAGAAGATGAAATGGTATACAACTTGTAGGAGCGTGAGAAGGAGAGGGGTGGGTGTACACAACCTAGAGAGAGGAAGAGGATAGGATTCAAACAATCATGCTTTTAATTTGATATTCTTCAATTCATTCATACAACCCTATGACACCCATTATATAGAAGAGAGTGATGAATACAATTATGAATAAGAAGATATAATGGTTTTTTTTTCCATATTTTAAACATGTTTAAGTTGTTTAAAAATATCTGACATGGACACAAAACGATGATCTTCATAGAGAAGAATCAATGACTGCTAATCCCACATAAATTGTCCTGTAAGGACAACAAATATGCTTTGTTCATTCCAGGGGACAATTTAACAAATGCTCAAAATTTGAATTCCACAAGAAAACAGTAGCAATAAGGCAATAACTAATTAAGTTCACGCTTCAATATGTAAATCCAACATGTATCTTACTTGACAAAATCTCAATTACCACACAAAATTGGGGGCTAAATAATTTAAGAGATAATGATAAGAATGTAGATTAACATGAAAAGAAGAATCATGTTTCACTCCAATATAGGGAGTCTTTTCTTGATATAGTTGTCTATTATACTTGTGAAACACTTGAAGAAATAACATCCAACATGCATACCCATGAAGAGAGAAAAAATTATAATTTTTATTTTAGTATTGATTGTTCAATAAGATTGAGATTTATGAGGTGTTATAATTATAGCCTTCAAATGTCTAAAAATAAAAAAATTATTTAAATTTTATCATAATTTATTTTAAAAAATAATAGGTTGCAATGTTGCATTACATCATTTATTAATTTCATAATATAAATCTTCCCATCAAAACCAATTCCATAATTGTTTAAAAGTTCCAATAACAAAATAGTATGGAAATTCTTTCAAAAAGAGAGGTATCAAGGAGTAGCACATAATTGCAGCTGGATTAGCAAAAGGGAAACATAATACTAGCTAGAAATGTAGAGACAATAATGGGAAATCTATAGGCGACAATGGGAGAAATCAATGAAAGCAGGCATTCAACTGAGCTGTAGTGATAGTTGCGAGAAAGGCCAACTACCAGTTAAAAATTAGGTTTAAAATTACACAATTGGGTATTGAGGCATTTTCAATTCGTGAGGTGGGGCGTAAGCCTCAAAGTGTTTTGAGCCGCAAGCCTCAAAATTAAGAAATTGTGTAAAGTCAAAATGAGGATTTTTTTTTTGTATAATAACCAAATAATTGTAAACTACACTTGAACGGCTACAATTCAAGATCTTGCCATGTCATCAAACGACATTCTTTGCTATGTCGTCCTCTGGCTGTAACTCTGTATTTTGTCTATATAAAGGATACTATACTCTCTCTTTAATGAAATGAAAAATTACTTTTATCTTTCTAGCTTTGGTTGTGTACGCTCTCTTACTTTCTACATATTATCAGGCCTCGTTAAACGCTCCTCCCTATTTCCCTTCCCTGTTTCTTCCTTTCCCCTCCCGCAAATAGGTGGCCCAAGCTCCGCTCATGGCCTCACCACCCTCCTCCCAGATGTCAGATGCCTCGACATCTATGCCGTCCTAGCCAACGCAGCAAATACATACCGTCCCAGCCACCCTCAAGTTCTTGATGACCACCATCAAGAACGTCATTACTCAACCACTATCAACAGACAACTATCCAGTTTGGCGAACACATGTACTCAAACTATTCAGAGCAAACTCTTACGAAGATTTCTTGGACGGATCTACTCCTCCCTCGCCCAAGAACATCGTCGACTCTACAGGTCAGCCAATACCAAACACCTATGATGCATCGACACGGCACTTAGAGAGGGTATGCAGTGTCGGACATGTGTCGGACACGGACACACGTCGGACACGGCATGGACACGTGTCCGACATGGCATTGGAGTGTCGCAATTAAAAAAATTAAAATTAAAATCGGACACATGTGTCCGACACGCGTGTCCTGTTATTAAATGATGTATCGCTAAGTACATGCTCGGTACCGCTCGGTACAGCTCAGTACATGCTCGGTATTGCTCAGTACTGCTCAGTACATGCTCGGTACCGCTCAGTACATGCTCGGTATTGCTCAGTGCATGCTCGGTATTGCTCAGTATATGCTCAGTACTGCTCAGTACATGCTCAGTACTGCTCAGTACATGCTCAGTACATGCTCGGTACCGCTCAATATATGTTCGGTACCGCTCAGTACACCGCTCAGTACCGCTAGGTACATGCTCGGTATTGCTAGGTATATGTTCGGTACTGCTAGGTATATGCTCGGTACTGCTAGGTACATGCTCGGTATCTTCCCATACAAACAACTTACGAACTTTAAAAACAAGCAGAACTTCAAAATTACTCTTACAATAAAATTTTGTTCCGGGGGCGCCCCCTTGGACCGCCGGCAGACTGGTATATTGTTGTATTCATGTTGTCTTATTATTGAGATATTTTGATTTCACTTCATATCAATTTAATATGGTGTATTCATATGTATGATTGGTTTGTTAGCAAAATGAGCTCTGCTACTGGCGGTATATTAAAAAAATATTATATATACATCTGTCCACGCCGTGTCCGTGTCCTATATTTTTAAAAAGTATTATATATTATATTAAAAAAATATTATGCCGTGTCCATGCCGCACCCGTGTCCTATATTTTAAAAAATTGCCGTGTCCCGTGTCCGTGTCCGTGTCGTGTCGTGTCCGTGTCACCGTGTCCGTGTCGGTGCATCATAGATCATCACATGTTAGTTTGCCACACCAATGGAAAAGATATCTCTACCATCCACTATCAATGAAGGACACAACCACTGGCCAAAATAGCTTCATGAATAAGTTGAATAAATATGTTTATTAACATATTGGATGTGAATTCACGAGGGGAGGGAAAGAGAAGAATCCAAAGTACTAACAGCAATTTCATGAAATAACGTCAAAGCAGATGTGTTAAAAGTTTGATCAGTACCATAACTTCTTAGAATTTTCAATTTAGAAGTGCTTGTTTCAATACATTGCAATACTTGATATTACAGCTTTTTTTTGTAGTTCAGATCTTGATTCATCTGGAAGCTCAACAAGCTCTATGGGTTTTTTTACTTGATAACCTATGACAATTTCAAATGGACATGTCAAATAATAAGTGAGCATGTTTACAAATGAAATGAACAAACAAACCAATGTTTTTATTTTTTTATTATTTTTTATATTGAGCTTTATAAGTAGCCTCCTAGAATTTGTCGCCCACTCCAATGAAGGACTCAAATAAGATCCATCCAACAAGGACACGAATATAGAAAAATTAAAATTTTATTTAATTTCCAATCTCTATAGAATTTTAATGTTTTGTGGTTCTATTTGTATTATACAAAGGATCCAAATACAACACCACACAAAATCCATCATGTTCAACTAAAAAATAGCGAGTTTCAATTCACCATTCTTGAATTTCTGCCATAGAAATCCTTCCATAAAATTTAATTCCTTAATCGCTTAACGATCATGATGAAATAGGAAAATATTTACACTCCAAGGCACATAGGCGGTCAAGAGATGAGCACACTAGGTTGGACCAGGATGGATGATGGACACAAGAATTGGGGCGTTGCAGGTAAATTGAGGCAATGGGCTTTCAGCAATAAGCAGGAATAGCAATTAGACCATTACCCCTGTATAGTTACAGTCGCCAGTAGACAGAATAACAATAGGACCAAAATTAGGAAACATCGAGAAAATTAGAAATATCAGCTGGACACTGAAATCAAGATGAATTTTAATAATAGTTAATGCAAGAATAGGAGTAATTGTGAGTAGAAGTTAGCAATTCATATTATAGTAATGATTCTAAGCATATTGTAAGTTTTAGCCTTGATTGTTCCCTTTGTCGTTCTAGGCATACCCAAGACTTCTTTGTGTTAGCTTCACAAATCTTACTTAGCACCCAGACATAGATTGTCAAATAAAGAAATTACCTACATTCATTACTAGTTAGAGAAAGCTTTGTGATCTATCATCCCGTTGTAACTAGATGTGCATTAACTTAAAATTTCCTTGTTATGTCCTCATTGATATTATAAGATTATAAAACATCTATGGTTATTGTAATGTTCATTGGCGTGTTCCCTGTGACGTCTACTTTGTTCTTTCATTGTGAGTCGTGCAACTCCTAAAAATATTATGAATGGTTGCTTTGTTAAAACTAGACTTGTTGTTTGGTTCTTGTGGTCATTGTTGTTTAGTTTTCAAAGTTTTTTTTTTTGCTCGTTAATTTATTTTAAGTTTTTTCTTAGTTGATCATGTTTTCTTTATAGTTTTTGAAATTGGTTTTGCAAAATATATAAAACATCATTTGTATAGTGATATGTTAATTAGCCTTAATAATTGATCACACTTTTTAGTGAGGTTGATACCAACTTAGGCTCTTAAAATTTAATATGGGATAGTTAAGGGTTTAAGTTTTCTAATGCAACATAGGATGAGATGCAAAATGATAAAAAAATTAAAAATCCACAGGTTTTCAACCTGTAACTTAGTCAAAACTTAAATGTTTTTTATGTATGTTTAACAAATACACTTTTTGCTTTGATCATCCCAAAAGATAATTTATTAATTGCTCAAAATATGAAATTCTATAAGAAAATTGTTTTTAAACTTCATCAAAATCCTTCTCTACTCAGAGAAAGCTTTAGGATTTATCATCCCTTCATCAAAATCTCTTGATCTAACCCTTGCAGAATGTTTGAAGTGTTAAAGCTGAGCTTAAACTTCATAAGTTATAATTGGAAACTGAAATTTTTATCCTACTTTTTCGTTGATGCAAATGATTAATTTCCACTAAAAGATGCATTTAGAGAAATGATATATTTATTAGCTATGCTGCTTTCTGTTTTATGTATGCAGTACACCGGAATGATGCTGTTGGAGGAAATGGCTTCGATCTTTATTACACCATTTCTTCTTGTATTTGTTGTTCCCAAGGTGAAATTTTGTGCCAGAAAATGTTTATTGATCTTTACTCACGGTACACTGAACTAATTGTTTCCTGTAAATTCACAGCGTGTGGATGATATTTTACAATTTATTTCAGATTTCACAGTGGATGTTGAAGGTGTTGGCCATGTCTGCAGGTGCTATTCCTCATTTTATCGTCTTCTAAAACATTTTGTTTGGTTTATTAAATTAAATTAACCTCTTACTTGTTTGATATATTCTTTGTTATAGCTTAAGCTTATTTGATTTTGAAAGACATGGAAACAGCAAATATGCTTCTTCATTTAATGCTCCAAAAGACTTGAGGAGCTCCCAAGGGAAAATGGAGAAATCATTCTTAAGGTATTTACTCTACAAGATTGTGATATTTTTACTAGTTGTTGAGTCATTCGAATTCTCATAATCTTATTTTGGAGTGTCATGACAGCACTTTTTGTACATTTTTCGTCTTCTTTCACCTTATCAAAATCATTAGGCGATAAATGAGTTATATACAACTATCTTGCAGTTTCCAGAGTGCCTATCCTACTTGGGAACCAAATTTACACGGTCAACA
Source organism: Dendrobium catenatum (assembly GCF_001605985.2). Taxonomy (NCBI): domain Eukaryota; kingdom Viridiplantae; phylum Streptophyta; class Magnoliopsida; order Asparagales; family Orchidaceae; genus Dendrobium; species Dendrobium catenatum. Next base: position 486,692 of record NW_021319303.1, on the reverse strand, counting down.
ACTCCTCACTAAGCTACGAAATTTCAGGGAACAACAACTGAGAGATGAAATGAAACAGGATTCTTCTCCAATCTGGAGAAGGCAGATCAATCAGAACTTACAGGTCCGTGGAGAATTAATCTACAGGTTTCCCTTCCGCAAACCAGAAAACATTGGTGGCTTCCCTATCTCCACTTATAACCTGACCCCTGATCTAAGGACCCTGGACTGTTACTACTTAGCTCAACCTCTGCATTCCTTAGATACTGAAACGGCCTTCGAGCCAAGCCGAGGACCATGGCGACCGTACGCCCAACCTCCATATAGAGAAGAAGTTGAAATCGAAGAACGAAACAGACAGCAATCCCACATGGAGGCCTCGACATCGAGCCCTTTCTTCCATGAAAACTCCTTCCATCAATATGCGACAGAGCACTACCATCCCAAGGATTGGTGGAATCGACCTCCGGTTGGATCAGCTGGGCCTCAAGCCAGTTTCCTTGAGCCACCATCTGTTTTCAACCACCATACTTTCAGGCAATACACTGATGATTTGTCAGAGAGAAGCGTCGACGAGGAAGGAATCCGTGATGGCAACGACGACGGTAGATCTAAAAGGAACCTTCGGTCATTGTGGAGGACGACTTATATGGATGATGATGATGGTGATGGAGGATTTGGTCTACATTTCGCCGACGAACCAAAAATTGAAAGATCTCCAAGCTTGGTGTCTAATGTTTATGGCAATCATTTGGCAAATCTTCCAGTAAGAATTATACCAAGTAGCAGCGATCCTGTGGAATGAATGAGCCATGAACTATAAGCTACAAAGCTGGGGGATTTACATTGTGTCTAATGCTATTTAGGCTTCATTTGGGACGGCTTTTTTACTGCTTCTTAAAGCAGTTTTTTAGTACAAAAATTAAAATTTATGTACTAGAAAGCTGCTTTAAGAAGCAGTAAGAAAACCGTTCCAAACGAAGCCTTAATTAAGCTTTAGGATCAAAGCTTAGGTGTGATGGTATTCTTTTGTACATTGAATGTATGGTTGGCTTAAAAAATGAATCAATTAGAAACAATGATCTCATCCTGATGGCAGAGGATTCATTGAATAGCCTGGAAGTGCAACTAACCCCTTGGAAGGAAGAGGAAAAATGTAATGAATATTTTGTTCTCAAACTGCACTTTCATGCTTTATATTTGGCCATTGTAAAATATGAACTCTTTATTTAACAAAAAATAATTATTTTCTTTATTTTAAATATTTTCATGTGAATCAATATTTCTAATTGGCTGTGGTAGAAATAGTATTTATCATTCAATTCGTTTGTTATTTTTTATTTATTAATAGTTTGTAATTTTATTTGCATTATAGCTATTTTATTTGAATGAGATTTTCTCATGCATACATTACTTTTGGTATTCAAGTGTTTTGTTTTTATTTAAGTTTTTTTTATTTTAAGATTATGAATATACGTAATTTAAAATGATTCGAATATGATTTAATATTGGCCAAATTTGAATTAAAAAACGCTATAAATTAAATTTTGGAGAAAAAAAAAGAGATTTTTTCCAATAAAAATTCAAGGTTAAGCTCATTCGCCTTGGACTTGGGCTGTTTGCAAATTTTGGAGTGGTGAGGCAAGTTTTCATTTGAAATGGATATTTGCTGCTGGGAATTTTTTTTAGGGAAATTTACATACATACCACTTTATAACATCTTATTTACGTATCTAACACCTAAAACTTTAATATTACATGCATACCACCCTATATTATTTTAATATCAAATATACCACTTATATTTCTTTCCTACTATTCATATATTTCATTCCTACCACTCATATTTGATATGAAAATGAACTATGGGTGGTATTTATGTAATATTAAAGTTTTAGGTGTTAAATATGTAAATAGAATAGTATTAAGTGGTATGTATGTAAATTTCCCTTTTTTTTAATTATATGCGCCTAAAATTTAATCATTTTAAAGATAAAATATTATATAATATATATATATATATATATAGTATATCTATTTGTTGAAGATAATATCAAAAATTATTTTATGTAATTTTTCATAAATTTTTAATTACTAGAAAACTATGATTGCAAAAAAATGATCTTAAGAACTCTATAGCAGTGCACAAAGATTATTGTTGATAACTATTATTATTTTCTTTTGAAATTTTTTTGGGTTGATAACCATTTCTTCACTTCCTACATAATTTAGCATAATTATCTTTTTTTTTTTTTAATTTTACATAAAATATTAATTTTCTACCTAATTATCAAATTTAAATAAATTTACCTTTGGAGGGTTAGCCGGGCAAGCCAACCCTATAAGATCCATAAATTATGTCGGCCATATGTCTTGATAACCATACAGCACCCATCAATTAAAAGATGTGCGTGGCATACATAGCCAACCGACCCTTTTAAAATTTAGTTAAAAGACAGATTTTGTTATTTATAGCTGGACATTCGACTGCTGGATATCTCGTTTTCGATGTGGGACTAATTTTTTCATCTGTTGTGATTCCACAGAATTAAAACCGAAGCAAATAGAATTCAGTTTTACCGCCTCTTCTAATTTATCGCTTCGTCAAGAACCCGCCAAATTTTTTACCAGATGACTGGTTCGATACTTCGCGCCATAAATTGAAATGTTCTACCCCCTGCATGGCTTCTGCTAATCCTCTTTCCCGCTAAATTCAAAGAAGCTCCTTTCCAATATTTAAGCCCTTCATTTCAACATTCTCTTTGCTTCCTCTCCCAATTTTGCAACTTTCTTCTACGCTCTGCTGCTTATGGGATTTGAGACGCCACCCGATCCTTCAATTCTCCTCGCCGATGAGATCCGAAGTATAAGATTAGTTTTGGGGAATGAGATTCCAGTAGTCGAAATCCTCCAAGCTCTCGCAATGGCGGGAAACAACACTGATCGCGCTATCAACTTTCTTCTCGACGCCCCCAGGCCGGTGTACAAATCCGAGCTGATAAAGGAGAAGAATGCTTCTGGTAGGCCGGAGTTCGAGCTCAAAGCCTTGAAGGAGGAAAGCATTACTCATGAGCTGGAGAATGCTTTCATTCAACCCTGCAGAGAATCGGCTACGGTTGATATGGAAAATAGGATAAGGAAGGCAGAACCTGCTATAGGTTCTTATGAAGATGCCATCTTGGTGCCTGATGATAAAATAAATGAAGAGCCAGATAGGGTTTCCGGGGTAAAGAAAGTGGAAGCCATGGATTTTGATCAATATCAAGGCCCTGTGGAAAAGAAGGACACTTCAGAGGAAAGCTGTGACAATTTCTCTATGGTAACGACAGCCCACTATTCTCCCCGTCTCAATGCTCGACCAATTAGGGCTTTTCCACCGAAGTCTCTAACAAAGCCTGTCTCAAATCGGAGTACCCAAGTGCCATCAAATCCAGACCCGGCTGAAATGGCAGAATTTCCTGAAGAACCCTCATGGTTTCTTGTTGCGAGGTCTTATGTAACGGGTTTGGCGACTACCCGTGGATCGGGAAAGCTGGAACCCAGTGAGATTGTTTACTTCAACTTTCCAAAGATTTCTGATGGCAAGTTATATGGGAGACGGTGGGTTAGTTCAAAGGCCGCGGCCGCAACCTCTGAGATTGTCCGCTTCTCAACAAAGCGGTCCGGCGAGGTATGTTGCCTATGACCGGTGATATTTCCCTTCGTTTAGCTTTATACTTGGTAAGTTCTACTCTTCTCTTAAAAAACAATTTTTTTAGCATAAAATTACAATTTTTTACTAGAAAATTGCTTTAATAAGAAGTAAGAAAGCCATCCCAAGCGATTTTGTAATCTTTTTGTTGAGGTACTGATTTTTTTTTTTCCCGATTAATTACCAGCTAGGAAGACTTCCTCCCGAGTGGTCGCAATGCCTCATTCCCCTCGTGCATTCTTCCAAGGTGAAAGTGCGTGGGCGATGCGCTATAGCACCTGATGAACTTTGCTTGATGAAAGAGATTATGTTATATGTCAGGTGATTAAGATTGCTGATCCCTCTGATCCTTAATTGTAAATTTATTTTCTTTACGGTGAATCAATTTTGATTTCTTAAGAGGATGCCGAGCTATAAAAGTTAGTTCATTGCAGTTTTGGTGCTTCTTTTTTCTATCTTCCGTCTGCAGCTTTTATATTCACAGTTCTGTTTTTACTGAGGGTGATAAATCCTCTTGGAAGCTGGAAGCTACAACCCCTAATTCTGCTCTGCATCCTCTCCACAATTTGTTCTTTCTACTGAAGATGAAGCCATTCAAGGAGGTATTTTTCTTTCTGTCAACTACTCTTTATGTATTTTGCTTCTTATAACTATTATTAGTTTTCGAGGAAATTTTTTTGTTAAATAGGTTTTGGTGTTTTTTTCTTTGTAAATCAGGCTGATTTCACACCAGAGGAGCTTGATGGCCGCAAGAGATCATTAAACCTAGTAGTAAGAACAAGTTCTCTTCATTGACTACTACTCATTCATCTGATCATTCAAGTCTCTTTAATAATTCTTGAGCATAAACATCTGTAAGCCATTTAGTAATCTGTGGGAACATTAAATGTACTCAATCACTATTATACTTCATAAATCTACTTGTATATAGCATTCATAGACATGCAAATTGAAACAGGATCAAGAATCTGAGCAAATAGAGGGCCTGGCAAAGCGAAGGAAAGGGGATACAACTTTTATAGAACAAAGTAATGATGAGCAAGCAATCTCCGAAGCATCTCTCAATAAGCTTGTTGGAACAGCAGAAATGTACAACCTGCAGGTAGTTCAATGAAACTATGCTTATGTTTCTTGTAGAATTGTAATTATGGGTCTTCATTGTGATATTCTCTTAAGGAAAAAAATTTTTTTTTTGCCTGCTTGATAGGAAGCTAAACCTCCAAGAACACTTCTTTCTAATTTGTGGTCATATCAAAAGCAAGCCCTCTACTGGATGTCTGAATTAGAGAAAGGAATTGATGTTGAACAAGCAGCAAAAACACTTCATCCTTGTTGGTCAGCATATAAAATTTGTGATAAGTATGATCGACATCCCTGAAGTTAATGTGTCCAAAATGTTCAAAGAAAATTAGAAGTTAGTATATGCCTTTTGTTTCTTCCTGTTGCTTAGCACATGATAATTTACAGGAGAGCTCCAGCAGTCTACTTAAATGTATTTTCTGGAGAAGTTACAACTCAATTCCCAAGTGCTACACTGATGGCTAGAGGAGGGGTAAGTTCATTGGAATATTTGTTGCAATTGAAGGTATTGTGTGTGTGTGTGTTTTTTTTTTGGCTTGTATAAGAAATATACCTTTATAAATTTAGGTTTTATTCTAGTATACATAAGCTTGAATCTGAAAATTAAGGGAAAATTATCATTCGAGTCGTATATTTTCTTAGCGAACATCCCACATTTAGGCTTCATTTCAAACTACTTTTTTATTGCTTCTTAAAATGGAGTTTTAGCACAAAAACGTTTTTAGAAGCAATAAAAAATCCGTCCCAAACAAAGCCTTAGTCCATTGTTAGAAGTGTGGTTTATAGTTTTAATCATTATAGAAAGGAATTTTAATTTGAAGAGTTGCACTGTTCCTTTATGTGTTAGTTATTACCTGAATTCTCTATTATTGTGTTATGAATGATTCATCTTATCAATTTGGCTATACTTTTATTTAGACTTGTGCATCTTCTGCTTGCATTGCATAACGTTTGACTCTTCAAATATGTAATTTTTTGCTGAATATGTTTCATATCTGAATGATATTTCTCTAGATTTTAGCTGATGCAATGGGACTTGGAAAGACTGTCATGACGATTGCGTTAATCCTTGCAAATCCAAGTAGGGCTGCACCTGATGACGAAGATACAGATGTGGAAGCATGGAATGAATCTGCGAGGAATTTGAATAAAGGTTCACCAAGCCTGAAGGGAGGCACACTTATTGTTTGCCCAATGGCATTGTTGGGTCAGTGGAAGGTCAGCCTTGCAATAAGTCTTAGAGAAGGAACGGAATTTACTGCACTTTCGTTTTGAGAATCATTATTGGGATCGTTATTGTTGTATTCATCGATTGTATCCTCACTAACAAGATCCTCTATATGTGATTGTGTTCTATATTTTGTTGATTGTTGATTTCACACTTCTCTGAGCTGTGATGTTTGTCTGAGGGAAAATGGGTTTTTGTTCTATTTTACATTGCTCAACTTGGATTGTTAATAGTTTGTCCAAGAAGCTAGCTTAAACATGAAGGATTCATTCACCTTTTGCCATGCTATGTTATTTTTGTTTGATTAAACAAAAAAAGGGTATGTGGCATCTCATTTTAAAATTAAGGATTTATTTGTGATGACTTTCTTACTGTTTCTTAAAGTATAATTCAAATTTTTTTATTTTTTAACTAGAAAGCTACTTTAAGAAGCAGTAAGAAAGCCATCTCAAATGAAGCCTAAATCCATATGTGGGGGATCTAGTTGGCTCTGTGTTTCTCACAAATTTTGGCTAATTGATTGCTTGTTATCCTTAGCTTTAATATGTTTTGTGCTGCTAATTTCTTTTAAGAAAGGGTGTCATTATTAGATGCAGCTTTGGCCTGTTATTTCTTGAGCATATTTGAGCATTCTTAAGCTTGATTAACTTTGGGTTTGGTGTTCTGAACTCAAATTGACAAACATGTTTGTCTATTATTTGTTTGCAGGATGAATTAGAGGCACATTCAAAACCAGGTTCTATTTCTGTTTTTGTTCACTATGGTGGGGAAAAGTGCAGTGATTTGCGAGAAATTTCAAAGTATCATGTTGTCCTAACAACATATGGCGTCTTAACATCAGCTTATAAAACTGTGAGTACAATGTCTTGCGTTAATTCTTCTTTTGGCAGTCTATTGTAGAATTTGAAGATGTTTTACAATATTATGTTGTTTTAACAACAAATAATCACCACACTGGATAGTGTTTGCTATCCCTATTTATCCCATCCCTCTTGTGCCATTAGATTTACTTAAAGGAATGGTTAAAAGGAATATATTAATAAAAATTTAGGCTTTGTTTGAGACGGTTTTCTTATTACTTCTGAAAGCAGCTTTTTAGTATAAAAATTTTAATTTTTAAATTAAAAAATTGTTTTAAGAAGCAATAAAAAAACTATCCTAAATAAAGATTTATTTTAATTTTCTAGCCAATCAAATAGTAAAAAGTTAGATTTCTTGAATTTATTTTGCAATCAATCAAACAATTTTGAGTCTTTTAAATAATTATTTTTAATTTGTATTGCATTTAGAATATACATGTGTTAGGATTTTTGGTCCAGTTTTAATTATTTTTATTTCTTAGGTTCATTTTACCTTGTATTAGTGTTATAAGTAGAGATGTGAGCTCTATTCTCCCTCAGTCCCTCTATTCTCTCTTGGACCATCTTAACGGTCACTGAAGCAGCAGAGGAACCAGTCGCTTCATCATCAGTAACGGCATTTGCAGACAAATGCCTTTCCACTACTCTAGCAACCGCCTCTGACAAACGGCCACTTAGCTTAATCAAAGCCATAGCTTAAACACAAATCAATCTTAACCATCCACGTGTCATGATCCTCTTCTATATATAGAGATGTAAACAGAAAGCAAAAGGCAATGAAAATACTGTTACATTCCACTGTTCATCTTCTCTGTTATGCTTTAGCTTCTACTGTAGGTTTCTATCTTGCAGGTTTAGTGAAGCTCAGCAATTGTCTTTAGACCAAGCCATCCAAGAATTTTGGAGGGATTCAAGAAGCTTTCCTTGCTCCTAGAAATCCAACCAAGGGTGGATTCAACCTTAATTTTTAGGGTGGTCAAACTTATTATATAAAAAAGATGATGCCGAACAGCCAAAGGCTGTGAAGATGTGGAAGGCTGGGAAGACATCGAAGAGCGAAGTTGCAATTCTTAAACCTTAGTGTGCTAAGTGCTGTACATGCAAGCCAAAATATTTTTGAGAGGAGGCAAAATTTCAAAATTGACCTTCATATACAATTTTTTTTTTTAGAGTGGGCATTTGCCCACCCTGACTCGTATGGGGATCCGCCCTTGATCCCAACAACATATATTCTAAAGTATTGCAATCAAATGGCTCTTTAATATTTGTTAGTAGCGCTGAATTACAAGTATTTTTTTATTTTCTTCAAGAGTACATGAGAATTTATTTTGTATGGCCCTTTAAGGGGAACCAAAGCACGATCCGTTTCTGGATTATGGATTTTCATGAGTTTTTTAAAATCTTAATATAGGGGTCTGAAAAGAAGAGCATCTTTCACAATATAAGATGGTATAGAGTTGTTCTAGATGAAGCACACACTATCAAGTGTTCAAAATCTAATGTGGCCCAATCAGCCTTCGCATTAACCTCACACTGTAGGTGGTGTCTTACTGGCACTCCACTTCAGGTTAGTGCTTTTCCATAAAGTTTATTTAGTATATGTGTTGTAATAAAATGGCAACAGAAGTGTTCATCCAATTTGAGATTTTATATTTATCTCGGTTCAAATAAGTGATTTCTGTTAATACAGAACCTTTTTTTTTTTCTTGCATGCAGAATAGTTTGGCTGATCTGTACAGTCTACTTTGCTTTTTACATGTACAACCATGGTGCAATTGGTCTTGGTAAGTTTTGCAAGATACTTAAGTGTTTTAGGCCACACATAACTCTATCTGATACATAATAGCTAGCTACCTTTGCAGTGCCATGCACGATTTTATCCTTTAACTGAGTCTCCTCCTTGTTTGACTCCTCAGGTGGCATAAGTTGATTCAAAAACCATATGAGAATGGTGATGAAAGAGGATTAAGATTGGTTAAGGCTATCTTGAGGCCATTGATGCTACGAAGAACAAAGGAGACAAAAGACAAGGAAGGAAAGTGAGTGCGGTTCTTATTATAGAATTCCTTACCATTCAGTGATAACATTTTGAAGGAGGTCCTTATTTAATTCTTCCATTCTGCTAGGCTTCTGTGAACTCATTAATAAGTGCTTCAAAACAATATTTTCAGGCCTATTCTGGTGCTTCCACCAGCGCAGGTTCAAGTTGTAGAATGCGAGCAATCTAAAGAAGAGCGTGATTTCTATGAAGCTCTCTTCTGGAAATCAAAGGTGATCATTGCGCTAGTAGCATAAACTTATTTTTCATCAGAAGCTTCTTAATATTGAACTGGCTTGAGATGTTATTTCTTTCACTTCTAACTACAGCCATTTCTCTCCCAATCTATGTAATCTGATCAAGCTGTAAACTACAGATCAAGTTTGATCAGTTTGTCGCTGAAGGTAGAGTTCTTCACAACTATGCATCCATCTTAGAGCTACTACTCAGATTAAGACAGTGCTGCAACCACCCTTACCTTGTCATGAGGTTAGTCAAATTTTAATCTGCAAAGCTTAATCAAGTTAAGTAATAACTCTTTTTACTTCTTATTTGAAAAATCTTCAGTCGTGGAAACAATCAACAGAACGCTGACCTCAACAGTCTAGCGCAGCGCTTCCTTGAAGTCTCCCATTATAACCCAGGAGGATCAACGCAGTGTCCAGTTCCAGCCCCAAGCTATGTAGAAGAAGTGGTAGAAGGAATCAAACGGGGTGAAGTCAGTGAATGCCCAATCTGCCTTGAATCAGCGTCGGATGATCCAGTGTTCACGCCATGTGCTCATCGGATGTGCCGTGAATGTCTCCTGAGAAGCTGGAAAACTCCCACCGCCGGGCCATGCCCGATCTGCCGAAGGGTCCTCACAAAGGCTGAGCTCATAATGTGCCCAACTGAGAGCCCCTTTGAGGTTGATATAAACAAGAATTGGAAGGAGTCGTCGAAGGTGAAAGAGCTGATGAATTGCCTTGTGAAGATAAGGTGTTCAGGCATGGGGGAGAAGAGCATTGTTTTCAGTCAGTGGACTTCATTCCTTGATCTCCTGGAGATCTGCTTCAACAGGGAAGGAATTCAGTTCTTGAGGTTTGATGGACAGTTGTCACAGAAGAACAGGGAGAGGGTATTGAAGGAGTTTGCCCAGAGCAATGATAAGAAGGTATAACAACTCTGATATGTATATTTTAATTTTAAGTTTTGAGCCGTTAGGATGTGCTGTTTGGCTAAATAAGATTTAGCTCGTAGGAGTTAGTAAATTCTATAAATCCATATTTTGAAAATCTTGACAGGATTAAAATCTGAAAATTAGTTGACATATAGTAATTTAGGGGTGTTAATTTTGGGTCAAGGGTTGGGTTCGGGTCGAACTTGAAATTGACCTGTCACTATTTGGATCAACTCGTACCCAATATGTTTTTGCAAATGTGTCAGTTTTTCGGACCTAAGTTTGACTCACTTCGGGTCCGAGTCAACTCGACAAGATCCGAATGACCTGGGGCTGACTAAAACTGTAGTTTTTTTTTTTGTTCAAAAAAGGGTCAATTTTTGCTTTATGGGTTAAAATGGGTCGTAAACGGGTCAATCTCATATTTTTGGGTCAAAACAAGGTGTCGGGTAAAAAAGGTCAATTTCAGGTCTAAGGGTCAATCCTAACCCGACCCATTTTTGAAACAGGTTGAATTCTTGAACTCAAACCCGACCTGTTTTGAGTTCGGGGTTGGGTTAACCCTAACCAGAAATTTTTGAATTGAATTTGAATCAAATTTTCCTGTCGTGTTAAATATTGATATATCTTGTTAAATTTTGATAGATTGTTTGGCTATTTATCTCAAAATTTAAGATTGATGAAAGTCAGAAATCCTTAAACTTGTTGAACTCTGAATGATAGTATTTGACAGATTTTGATTTGACTAATAACACGATTGATATAAGATTTATCCAAAAAGTTGGATTCGAAATCTTCAAAATTTTATGTCGTGGGATTAAAGCTAAATACTGCTTAAATCCGGCTTGAAATAGGATGCCAAGCAGCTCCTAATCGTATCTGACTGAGATTTTACCTGCCTAATAATTCCATCCTTCAATCTATCTGCCAATTTGGTCAGGTTTTGTTGATGTCTCTTAAAGCAGGAGGCGTGGGACTAAACTTGACTGCAGCTTCTAATGTCTTTCTCATGGTAATTTTTGTTTGGCTTAAATCTTATTTCTACCATTTTTTCTTCTCTAATGCTTCTTTGTCTGGTTTTGTTCTCTGGAAACCAAAGGATCCTTGGTGGAATCCAGCAGTGGAAGAACAAGCCATTATGAGGATCCATCGCATCGGACAGAAGAGGCAGGTGAAAGTGAGGAGATTTATCGTCAAGGTAACCAAAGCAAATCATTCAATTGGTAATAGTTTGATTAGCAAATTTCAGGAAAGTGATTTTGATATATTTGTTGTCGTTGTGGTATTTTGAGAAGGATACTGTGGAGGATAGAATGCAGCAAGTTCAAGCTAGGAAGCAAAGGATGATTGCTGGAGCTCTTACTGATGAGGAAGTGAGGAGTGCTCGGATTGAAGAGCTGAAGATGCTCTTCAGATGAGAAGTTTCTTTGATCACTGATGACCAAGCTTTTGAGTTCAACGGTATAAATAGCTGTTGAAATTTTTGTTTGAAATTTTGGGTGCAATCTGCAAAATTGCTATTTTTTTTGTAAATTTATATTTAGGTTTTGTTTGAAACAATTTTCTTATTGTTTTCTAAAGTAGCTTTTTAGTATGAAAAATTCTTATACTATAAAGCTGCTTTGAAAAATTATAAGAAAATTATTTTGAACGAAGCTTAAATGTAGTACCTTGTGAAGTGGCGAAACTTGATTGTTAGGCTGATTTTGTATATTTAAATGGGAAGTTCAGCTGGCTATCAAGTTCAATGGTTATTTCTCCAAGATTTTCTATTATATTTATGAGAGAATTTCTAAGATTTTTATGGGAAGAAAGTTAGTAAGGCTTTGCTTTTTTTTAAATAAAGTTTTAGTACAAAAATTAAATTTTTTGTATTAAAATTTTGTTTTAAAATAGTAATAAAAAAATTGTTCCAAACGAAGCCTTACTTGCTTCTTTGCATGTAAAGTTTAAATGAACTTGTTCTCTATAAAGTTTGGATTATAGACAATATGGGAGGGATTAAAAGATGTTCAATTGTTCAGCCCAACTAGTAGTATTGTGACATCAGGGTTTAGAGTGTTGGGCGTTCCACCTGATGTCACAATACTACTAGTTGGGCTATGTTGCTTGCAGCATCGTAGTGTTTTGGTCTGTATCTTTGACTTGAGGCTACAGTGTTGTAGTGCTTGAGTATACAATGTCATGGTATTATACAATTGTATATAGTGACATAACACTCTCAAACCTTAAGTGGGGGTGACTCCCTACTACCCATCGACGAGCTTGAATTGATGGTATTTTGGTTTGAGAAGTACAAGCTGATCAATTGATATAATTAGATTTCACCCAAAAGTAACATTGCACTCATCTCCAAATTGAGAAATCTAAACCCTGAAAGCTTTGAAAGATTAGCAACATGAAATTTTTAAAGAATTGTGATTAAGGGTGTAAGTGACTTGAATTGAGATTGAGATATATTTAGTTTGAATTTGAATTTGATTAACTAATTGAATTTAAGTTTGAGTTTAAGTTTAATTTTAGGAGTTTAGCTCAACTCATAAATGATTGAGAAAGAGGAAAAATAATTTTGATTTAAGCTTTTATTATAAAAAATTAATATAAAAGAGAAATAATATTAGAAATAATTATTTGATTTAAGGAAAGGGGATTTCCAACCACCCCCCCCCCCCCCTCCCCCCCCTTTGCTTTGATGAAGTTTGACGTATTGGGGAAGTTTTTCATCTCTATATCCTCAGGTATTTTTGTGGTTGTGTTATTTTGCTTATGGCGTTTGTTCGCCTTCGAGATTCTGGCTTTCTTAATGGGTCTTCTGCGCCTCTTTTGTTTAAGGATGCCTTATCTGGTGTTTCTTCTTCTTCTTTTTCATGATTTATGTGTTTCTTCTCATCGGGGTTTGTCGGCTCTGTTCTTAAAGCTTATAGGGGAATTTTCGGTCACTGTTCTTAATCCCATGAATGTTTTGATTAAACTTGTGAATGACTTTGATTATTGCCAGATTTTTTCTCATATATCTTATTTTGTTCAAAATTGCTACATGAAAGTGGTGAAATGATACCCCAATTTGGATGTTGAGGTGGATTCTCCGATTGTGCCTATTTGTTTTTCCTTCCCTCACCTTAGGCCCCATCTCTTTTCTCTTAGGATCCTTTTCGGATTGGGTTCTCTCTTTGGTCGCACGCTCAAGTCGGATATGGCTACTGCGTCGGGTTCCCGTCCGTTAGTGGCTCGTATTCTTGTTGAATTGGATGTTACAAAGAAATATCCTGAAAATATTTTGTTTGGTTCTATGGAAACGGGTTATGTTCAAACAATTATTTTTGATGATATTCCTCATTTCTACATGCATTGTATTTCTTTAGGTCATTCTAAGAATGTTTGCCCTATTTTACATCCCACTCTAAATGTTTCTAAACATGTGGTTGCTTCGTGTGGGATGCATGATTTGAATGTTCATGATGATGGCTCTAACGATGCTCTTAACCCGTCTGCTAATTTAGTCACGTAGTCTGTGGTTCAGGTGGACAATGTAGTGCCGGATGTTGTTGCCAATACTCCTGATGTTGCTGCTACTGTGTTGTCCCCAAATGCATTACCTTTTGTTCCCCCTGTTTTGGATTTGGGCCCTCCGGCGCCTAATTGTTATGTGGTAGTGCCTGTTATGACGTTGAATGGACTCTGTCCAGCTGATGAGGATGTTGCTGAGGTGCCCTATGTGAACCTTTGTGAGAATGTTGAAGTTGTGGTTTTACCTAATGTTGTGTCCCCTCGGTCTGATCCCGTTCCTGTTATTTTGGATTCGGGTGTCTGTGTGGGTTCTGCGGCTGCTACCTCTAACTCGCCTCGTGTGTTGGATGACTGTTTAGTCAATAATAATTTTGTGAATGTCCCCGTTAATTTAATTGATTCTCACTGTCTTGTGTATCATGTAGGGGACAATTCAGGCATTGATGTTCGTGGGCAGGTTGACTGGCTTCATGGTGAATCTGATTATGTGTCTGATTCTAATTTGTTGGAGTCGAGTGGGGATGACGACCTAGGGAACCCTTTTAACTTATTACGTAATAAATCTCTTGTATCTGTTGCATCTCGTTGTAGGGCTCGTGGGAGGGACAAACATGGTCGATAATGTTTTTCTTATGTTGCTTACCAGGTTTTTTTGGCTTCTGTTTGGCTTTCAGGGGATTTTTGCTTCCTCCCTTTGCAGGGGGCTTGCGATTTTGTTGTGCCGTGGGCTTTATTGTGGGTTTGGTTGCCCATTAATGTGTAATTATTTGGACGATGAGGAAACAGCGCTGCTTCAAGCGTCGTGGATGGCCAGGGTTGGTGGCAACCTGGGTGGCCCATCCCTTGGCGGCTTCTCATTTGCAGATTCTTCTCTCCCATGGATGGCCCCTACCTGGCAACCGACGCTGGTCTGAGTCCGCATATCCCGCTTCAAATCCCGTTTTTCTCTTATTTTAGGTTTTTGATGTTCTATTGCAATCTATTGCTCTGGCCTAGTGTGGGGTCTCCGATTGTATCTTTACTATTTTAGTGTATTCTTTTAAAAAAAAGGAAAGGGGATTTGATTTTTAAATAATTTTAATAATTTTGTATTTAAATTTTTAAATCAAAATAAAATTTAAAGCATTTTTTATTAATACATATTAAATTTGTCAACTTATGAGTTATTGAGTGAGTTGGAGTTTATTCAAATTATTATAGAAAATAAATTTTTTTAGTAATTAAAAAAAATTAAAAATAATGGCCAAATAAAAATTATGATTATGATTTAAAAAAAAAATAAAAATGTTATCTCAAATAAAGCTTTAGTTTCTTGACAAAATAATATTGATCCAAAATATTTTATTCAGAGAAAGATTGCTAAACATTTATTTTGTGATTTATCATTCATCATTATCATAAAAATTTCTTTAAAAACAATCATTATAAATTTTTATTTACAAAATTATTTAAACCTATTTTTTATTGCATTCCCTTTATAGCAAAAATTATTGTTTTATTCTTTATGCAACAATCTTTTGTGTTAATAAAAACAAAACAATTACAAATTAAATATATTATCGTTAAAAATAAACACTTTTTCTATGAAATTAAGATATTCAATAATTAGTCATGATAATATAATATCAAAATAATTATTATTTTTAATCCACAAAAACAGCCAAAAAAACAAGGTGTTTGTTGTTTTTTTATTCGAGAATAATTAAAATGGAATATAAAATTAAAAATTATTAAATTTGGATTTTCTTACAATAAAAGGTAAAAAAAACATACTGAATTAAAATGATATATCAATATAAGTTAAAATTTTGATAAATAAATAAAAATTAATTAATTAATTATTTTACAATTTGCTCTTAGTTGGATATGTTTTTTTGACCGTCCAAAATAAATTTTTTTGACATTTTCATATTATTAAAGGTTTGAATCATAAATTATATTTTTACAAAATTCGTCCTATTAATTAACTTTAGTAATATTTTAATTTTCGAACTTAGCCATTGGCAATCAAACAATTTGTTTGATACATCCATCAGAAGCAATGAAGACAGAAGAAGCTGACAGAGTAGGCTGCAATAAATAAATTATGTTAAAATAGTTAGATGTAAATTATATTAAAATAAATTTAAAAGTAATTAAATTTATTTTGAAATTAGTATATCATTTATAATTAATTTATGCTGCATTAATCTTAAAATATATATTAGATTACTAAAAATTTCATTATTGTATAAATATTATGTCATTTAAGTTATAACGTAATTTTAATTTTTATATTAGGTATATAAATTTTCATTGTTGTAATTTAGATTATCTTTTTTTCATATAATAAAATGATTTTTTAGGTTAGAAAAAATATTTTTTTTTTGCAGTGAAAGGTAAAAATTCAGAATGAATTAAAATTATATATCAATATAAGTTAAAGTTTTACTAAATAAAAAAGAATAATTAATCATTCTAAAATGTGCTATTAATTGGATTTATTTTTACCGTCCTATTGACATTTTATATTTTTGAAAGTTTAAATGATAATTCATATTTCTATTAAATTCGGACTCTTCATTAACTTCACTATTTTTTTAATTTTTTAATACGCTTATGAGTGGGTCCGCTTCAGGGTGTCAAAATGGATTGATAGATCTCATTTGGGTTCAACTTGAAATTAGCTCAACTCAAATTTAGTTAAATTGAATTTGACATTTTTAATAAATGAGCTAAAAAGACTTAACTCAAATCCAACCCGCTAGCAACTCGAATAAATTAAAATTGACCTGTTAACCCATTTAGTTAATTTTTTTAATAACTTCTTAAATATAAGTTTAAGATATTCGATCAAACATAAGAAAATTATTCTCACAAGTAAAAAAAAGATATTAAATGAGTATATTTCTAGTAAAAAACGGGTTCACAGTTCATCTTTGTTGCGTCATGGAGTATTCGTGGCGGTAGAGAAATATATTGTTTAACATTTTAGCATTGTATGAATATCCAGCACACAATTAGATAAGTGAGAGAGTATAGCGTTCATAAGAGACACCAGAGTTTTTACGTGGAAACCCCTAAAAAGGGGAAAAAACCATGGGGCCTGGCCCAGTTTAAATGAATCCACTAGTATTTGCAGTCGATTACAAATGAGGCCCTTCTTAGGGAGAAGGCCTTGGCTTGATGTTACAAATGTATGTCATATAGAGCGCATTACATGTTGGGAGTTATAATAATCAATATAGATGTGTTTGTTTGATCGGCACGACCATTGTTGATATGATACAGGCCGGAAAGACCGTTGTCTGGTGATGGGGGTCAGATGAACTATAGTCGACAGAATATAGAGATCAGAAAGATCGTAGTTAGCAGGAGACCGGGATCAAAAAGACCGTTGTCTGATGAAGGAGCTCGGAAGGACCATAGTTGGCAGGAGACCAGGGTTTGAAAGACCATTGTCTGTTGATGGAGGTCGGAAGGACCATAGTAGGAGACAAAGGTCGGAAGGACCGTAGTCGGTAGGAGACCGGTGTCAGAAAGATCGTTGTCTGGTTATGGAGGTCAGAAGGACCATAGTAGGTGATGGAGGTCGAAAGAACCGTAGTCGGTAGGAGACTGGGTCTGAAAGACCATTGTAGAAGGGCGGCACTTCAGGAGAACTCTCAACGTCAAGCCTGGCATAAGTCCAAGCCTCAAGTGGTGGTCTAACGGAGCAACGACGCCAAGCGGTGGTCTGGCAGATATGAGGGCCTCAAGTGGTGATCTGGAGAAGCAACGACGTCAGGCGGTAGTCCGACGGAGGTGAGGGCCTCAAGTGGTCGTCCGGCAGAGCAATTACATAAGGTAGCGATCCAACGAAAGTGAGGGCCTCAAGTGGTGGCCCGGTAGAGCAACGGCGTCAGGTGGTGGTCTAGCGGAGGTGAGGGCCTCAAGTGGTGGTCCGGCAGAGCAATGGCATTAAGTAGTGATCCGGCGAAGGTAAGGGCCTCAGGTGATGGTTCGGCGAAAGTGAGGGCCTCAGGTGATAGTCCGACGAAGCAATGGCCTCAGGCAGTAGTTCGACGGAGGTGAGGGCCTCAAGTGGTGGTCCGGCAGAGCAACGGTGTAAGGCGGTGGACCAGCGGAGGTGAGAGCCTCAAGTGGTGGTCCGGCAGAGCAACGGCATTAGGCGGTGGTCCAGCGGAGGTGAGGGCCTTAGGTGGTGGTCCGGCAAAAGTGAGGGTCTCATGTGGTGGTCCGGCGAAGCTCCGGCAGTGGTCCGACAAAATTCTGGCGGTGGTTGAGGAGGAGCTTCTTCCTTCTCCTCCTTCTCTTATCCTCTGCTCTTCTTGCTTCAGTCCATTTTCAAGAGAAATGAGGGGTCCATTTATAGATTTTTGGAGTGGCATGACCCGTAAATAGGTGAGAGATCAAGGGTAAATGTGGAGTGGTTCGATGAACGGCCGATATTGAATCTCTTAATCATGGACCATTCGTCATACATTTGGAGGTCTTCATGATTTTAGAATTCAAAGATCTTGGGCTCGTTGGATTCGTCTTGTCGAGACGCTCGATTCGATTATAAGCTCGTCAAGTTAGGATACTGTTTGGTAATCCAAATTGTGGTTCAAACCTTCCAACAATGCTTCAGGTTCTTGATTTGGACTCATTTGGGCTCCTATTGAGTCAAATTTGGTGTCGTAGGGTTCATATTTCTGAGATGCTCAGTTTGACTATAAGTTTGCTGAAATCAAAGTTTAGGCGATCCTAGATTTAATTTTTGAAGTTTTCGGATTGATTTTTGCCTCGAGATTCTTTCCCAATCAAGATAATTTACTGATAACATATCAATTGCCCCCTTATTTTTGGACTTCGAAGCTCTAGGAGTTTGAAAATATATGTGTCGATATCTCACATTGACCAAATCGCAAAAAATTGCGTTCTAAAAATTAAAATCTTGCTCAAACTTGATCATAGAGGCTCCGTTGAGCTCCAAAAGTGTCAAAATCGAGTTCGAAACATCGAAAAGCATGTTCTGGGACCCCAAAAACATCTGATTTGGATAGTCCAGCTGAATATCGGGCCTGGACCATACAATTTTTGCTCTTATATATTATTTATTTATTTAATTTTATATTTAAAGAGAAGATACAAATACAATGCTTGGACAACCTTAAAAAAAAAAGGAGCAAAAAACAAAGGCCACAAAATAAGAAAGAACAATGTAGCTAGACGAACTTGGGAAAGCAAATCCTGCCCCCACCCAGCCGCCAAGGAAAGTCATCCATTGGACGTAGTAAATCACAAAGCAATCAAAGGAGCACCACACTAAACTGCATCATCCCACAAGCATAAGAAAATCATCAATCAGAATTGAACCAACAAGGTTGCCATCAACTAAGGCCAAGCTGGGTTAGTGCAGAACGGAGCCTCATCATAGTCCAAAATCGGGCCCAACAGCAGGAAGATAGAACAAGTCAGGAATCCCCTAAACAAACAATCAAAACCAGCCAAAAACATAAAGTCAAATCTGAGCCAACCAAAAACACAAAGCCTCCCAATCAGCAAGCACTCTAACCCAAAATGACAAAACCATTCGGATGACTTAGAAGCCGCCAACAACAAAAAAGGTAAGACACAAACTTACTACCTTTAATGTTTCCTCCTACATCGTTTGCCACCATCCAAGGAAAAAGCTTTTTCAACGATACAACTAACATTCAAGTTATACACCTCAAGCTCCTCAACCTCCTCCCCATCCACATCACCCCCATCACCCCCACAAAAGGAGAGGAAAAACTATCAAGCCAATCATTATGTTCCACGGTAGAACTATCCAAATTAATCGTCAAATGAGCTTTCAAAGCATCATGGGAAATAAGAGCAACAAGAACATCAACAACATGTGGTATTGACTCCAACGAATTTAATGGTGACTAAACAAAATCATTAACCAAATCCTTAGAGACCAGTTCCTCCCCAAAAACACCAGGACTGGAAGAAAGGACACCAGCTCCACCACCCCCATCGCAACCAAAGAAACAAAATTATCACCAGCATCCGCCACTACTTTAACACTGGGACTAACTATAAGGTTAAATAAACAATTATTAGCATCTCCCTTGATATCATCAACAATAGTCAAAGACAAATCAGTAGCTTCCGCCTCAACATCAATAGGATCACCCAACGGCATAATAAAATCCAACTGAACAGCAACACACAAAGGAGCAGCTTCCTCCACAACAACCAAACCAGCATCAACAACACTAGGACCTAACTCCACAGCCTTTAGTTTCACCATAAAATTCAAAATTATCCACCCACTCATTATTAGGCAAAGAAGGAAGCAAGGAAGGGATATCATCATGAATTAACTATCGATTATCCAAATCATCCTCACATCTTGCATTAGCATTAACAGGTCTTGAAGCATTATTAAAACTAGTTAATGAGGAAGAAGAAGGAAGTGGACGTCATTCACCAATCAAATGCCCAATACTCTTACAGGAAGCATAAAAAGGAGGGAAACCTCCATCTCAACTTGCTGAATGTAACCAAATTTCTCTAGACATAACCGCACTTTATCAAGATAAGTTTTTGTAATGTCCAGCTCAACCAATACTTGAGCCACAAAAAGGATGAGAACCAAACAGAAGTAGCATTATTAACCTAAACGACTTATAAAAAATCAATCCCATGCCGTGAAGGATACGCCGGAATAGGGATTATCTGAGACTCATCACCAACATCAAACAAAGGAGACCATTTGGTCAATTTCATATAGCAATTGTTAACAAGATAAGATTTATGATAGAAAATCCTACTGTAATCAAGATAGTTAATCAATTTAATCAAAATATGTGACATATCCATCTAAGTAATCGAAACATCATCGATAAGCTTAAGGTTGAAGAAGAACCTTCGAATAGCATCGAGAGAAGGCCACCTTGAAGGGAAAAAATTAACAAATGAAAATTGAAAGGGAGCGACTAGAGCAATAATTTCCTCCTCCGAGATCCACATAGAAGACATGCCACGAAAAGATTAAGGTTTAAGGTCAGGAAAACTTGCATTAGAAGAACTACCAGAAAGAGCATCGAGAAAGGAAATAGATTTTAACGATCCATAAAAAAATCAGGATCAACCAAGCGTTTCCTAGCCTCAGCAAAACTTGTGAAGGTTTGAAAACCTAACGAAACAAAATACAAAAAAAGAAAAAGAGAAAAATAAAGGCAAAGGGAACAGGACTTCCCTGAGGCCAGCCACAAAGAGGCGGCAAAAGCCATAGTGAGAACCCAACAGAACAGGGGGGGCAGATGGAAACCCTAAGCCAGGGACGTTGCCAATCTCAAATGAAACTTGATAAAACTTTTTTTACTGTTTTTAATACAAATTTTCAGTATAAAAATTAATATTTTTTATTAAAAAATTAATTTAAGAAGCAATAAAAAAGTTGTCCCAGACAAAACCTAAATTAATTACGATCACCATCAGGCTTTAAATTTGCGTACTAAAAAATTTATTTTTAGAAAACGGAAGAAGAACTACAAAGGCGGTCTGGGATATTTTGAGAGACGCTCTGGGTTTTTCGAGAGACATTAGGGTTTCGCTGGTTTTCTCTTTGCCGCTCAGGCTTTCTCCTCAGGGGAGAGGTTGATACCTCTCCCAGATGGAGATCAGCGATTTCCCTCCTCTACAGAATCCTTCGATTCTGGGCCCTATCCCTGCTTCTCAGAATGTTTCCTATGCTAAAAACTTCGCTAACCCTTCTGTGATTCAAGAAGATTTTTCGGTTTCCTTTGTCCGTCTAAGTCAGAAACTCACCTTCAAAGAAGAAGATCTAATCGAAGGTCTGTCGGTTTGGTCTTTTTCGTTAGTCGGATACTCTCTAGGGCCAAGGCCCTATTATGAGCGACTTCTTGCTGCCATGAAAAAGGTTTGGATCTTGAAAGGTTCGTTTTCCTTACTATCTATGGCTAATGGTTTTTTCCTTATCAAGTTTTCTAACCAAGAAGATTTTGATCTGGTTTGGTCCGGGGGCCCTTGGTTCATGTTGGGAAAACCATTCATTCTTCAAAAATGGTCTCCCAAATTCCAGCCAAAGAGGGATGAACTTTCTTCTATCCCCCTTTGGATTAAAATTGTCGATCTTCCCCTGGCCCTTTGGACCTCGAAAGATATATCGACCATTACTAGTTATATCGGGATTCCACTATCCGTTGATTCTCTTACTTCCAGACGAGCTAGATTAACTTTTGCTAGGATTTGTGTTTCTATCACTAAAGATTCGACTCTCCCGGATGAAATTCTGATTAATATTAAAGGAGAAGATATCATGTTAAAAGTTATTTACGACTGGAAGCCAAGTCGCTGCGAAGGATGTGGCTCTTTGGTGCATACCTTTGCCTCTTGCAAAGCTAATCCAAATCCTACGCCTATTGTTTTACCACCCCCTAAACCCAGAAACAGAGGAAGAAGTGTTAGCCGGAATCCGAGATCCCAAATCCAAGCTCAGGCGAAACCCCCATCCCCAGAAAAGGTAATTTTGGAAGGTAATAATTCGAACGTTATCCCCCTTCCAAATTTAGCCCCTTCTATGGAAAAGGAAAATATTCCCGTGATTACTAAAAATTGCACGACTCTTGATGCAATTATTCCTAATCTGAATTTTCCTATCGAGGAAGTTTCTTCCTCATGGCAACCCTCTCTTCCATATGTTATTCCTACGTCTAAGGTTATGCTTTCTAATAAGTTCGATGCTCTCCAATCGGATGACCTTCCAATACAAGAGATGGAAGATATGGGATCTGAAGCTAACTCGCATGATAGTAATGGTACAGTAGAGGTTCCTCCCTCTCCTAATTCTGATGGTAACAAATCTCAAAAGTCCCCTGTCTCTGTGCATACCAGAGCTAAATCGGCCAGGAAAGGAAAAAATTCCAAGTATTAATGTTTTTTCCCCATATTGCTTGTTGGAACGTTAGGGGTTTCAATAACCCTAACAAGGTGAAAGCTTGTAGAGAGCTGGTTAGTTCTTACAATCTTAGCATGATTTGAATTTTAGAAGCTAAAGTCAATAATGAGGCTTTATCCGATCCTTGGTTTGTTAACTCTCATACGGTTTTTAATAATGAGGACAGTAGCAACAATTTCGGTTACTCAAATCCTAGTAGGATTTGGATCAAGTGGAACCCTCTTACTATTTCCTTTTCTCCCCTCTTTATCTCTTCCCAAATCATTCATGGCACTTTATCTGTTGGGACTCAATCTCATATCTTACTTTCTGTTATTTATGCTGCTAACAATGCCACTGACAGGAGTATTTTATGGAATCAGCTGAGGAGTTTAATCCCAGATCCCTCCATGGCCTGGGTTATCATGGGTGATTTTAACTGTTATAGATCTGAGGAAGAAAAATCCAGTGGTCATCAGGTTCTTAATAGCCATCTGGGTGAGCTTAATAATATTATTTTTGATTGTGGTGTGCTAGACTTAGCTTCTGTAGGGCTTTTTTACACTTGGTTTAATCAAAGGCTTGAATCCCCCATTCATATTAAATTAGATAGAATGCTCATCAATAATTCCATGCTTGATAGGTTTCCTAACGCTTTTTATAAAGTCTTGCCTACGCATTGTTCGGACCATTCTCCTTTAATTTTATTTGCTTCCAGTTGGGTTAAAAAACCCTCTAGATTATTGTTTAAAAATTTCTGGATTAATATGGTTGGTTATTGGGAGGAGGTTTCCTTTGATATGCAATTTAATTGTAGTCCTATAGCTGCTTTCTATAAGTCTTTGCAGATCCTTAAGAATTCTTTGAAGAATAAGAATTGGTCTTCTTCGTGCTACATTTTAAATTCTTTGCAAGTTTTAAAAGATAAGCAGATTAGTTATATTTCTGATTTGCAAAATGACCTGTTAAACATGAATTTAAATAGGCTTTACAAGCTCACTTTTGACAATATTAATATTTTAAGCAAGGCTTGGTCTTCTTGGCTGTTTCAGAGAGCTAAGTCCAAATGGCTTAGAAATGGTGAAAATGACCTTGGTTTTTTATATGCTTAGATCAGAGCTAGGAATAATGTGAATGCTATTAAAGAAATTACCACTTCTAATGGTAAGTTTGATAATCATGTTGATATCGCTGAGGAGATAATTAAGCACTTCAAAGAGATTTATAACTCTCCTAAGCCGGTTAAGGAGAACAATTTCAACATACCTGTGGGTAACGTGATTCCATCGGATAAGATTGGTTCTTTAACGACTCCTTTTTCTGATTTGGAAATTAAGAATGTGATTTTTAATGGATCCTCTTGCTCTGCCCCGGGACCTGAAGGTTATACTTTTGATTTCTATAAAAAATCTTGACATATTATCGGGCATTATTTATGTAAGGTCATCAATAGTTTTTTCTCCACTTGCCATCTCCCCAAAGGGGTTAAAGCTTTTGCTATTATTCTTATTCCCAAAAAACCGCATGCTAACAATATTAATGATTTCAGGCCAATTTCTTTATGCAATGTGTTCTACAAAATTATTGCTAAACTTCTGGCCAATCACATGATGCCTATTTTACCATTCATAATTCACGAGAGCCAGGCTGGTTTCATTCATAACAGAAATTCTACTGATAACATTTTGCTTGCCTCTGAAGTTCTTAGAGATTTTAATTTTACCAATAATCTTTTTTTGTGCTAAACTTGATATTAGAAAAGCTTTTGATTCTGTTTCTCGTTGTTTTTTATTAAACAGAATGAGGCAAAAAGGCTTTCCCGATATTTTTATTAAATGGGTCAAAAGTTGTATTTCTAATGTCCATTTTTCGATTTGCTTGAATGGTTCTTTGGAAGGGTTTTTCAACTCTTCTTATGGACTTAGACAAGGTTGCCATTTATCGCTTCTATTCTTCTTTTTAGTTATGGACGCGTTATCTTGCAGTTTAACCTCAATTTCCTTGGGTTATAACACGACTGGTTTTAATTTTAATGGCAACAATTTTAACCATCTTATGTATGCTGATGATTTACTTGTTTTTGGGTCTGCTAGGCCTCATAATGTCAGGAGTTTAAATAAAATCCTATCCGATTTTTCGGATGCTTCAGGTCTTAGTATCAACTCCTCTAAAAGTTCTATTATTTTTTCTCATCACTCTATGGATGCCGATCAATTTTGTAGTATTATGGGAATTACTCAGAGGAATAGTTTCCTCACTTATCTGGGGATTCCTATCTCTCCTGAAAGGCTTAATGCTAATCATTTTCATCAGCTTTTAAGTAATATTACTTCACTGCTTGATGGTTGGAAGGTGAGACTTCTATCTCTTGCGGGTAGAGTACAATTCTTGAAGTTTACTATTTCTAATACACTTGCCTATTGGATAAAAGGATCCATTATACCTAAAGACATATGTAAATCTATTTCTAAGCTGTGTTCCAAATTCTTATTTCATGGGAATAGTGATGGTAAGAAAATTCATATGATTGCTTGGGATAAAATTGCTATGCAGTTTTCATTGGCGGCTTCCGGATTCTTTTCCTGAGAATATTGGGCATGTTATTTATTCTGTGGAGAATAAAGAGCAACCAGCTTTGGCTTGGGACGGCTCTTTTAATCCTAAATTTAAGAATTTTATGACTTCTTACTATGATCATTTGGAGGAGGTTTCTTGGCATAATTACGTGTGGCACAAGTATTATTCCATTAGATATTCTATTTTTACTTGGATGGCTATTTTGCAGAAATTGAAAATCGCTAACTTATTGATCAAGAGATCAATCCAGTTCTCTCCAGACTGCTGTCTCTGCAATAAAGCCAAGGAAGATCACAACCATCTATTCTTTTATTGTGATTTTACTTTTAATGTCATTACTAATCTTATTCCTGAATTTAAAACTTTCTTACTAAGACCAAATTTGATTCATGTTTTAGAGTCTTTGGATAACCCGCTGCATTTTAACAAATGGGAGAAAGATTTTTGCTGCCTGACGATTTGTTGCACAGTTTATCATATATGGAGAGAAAGGAATAATCGACTCTTTGCTAACAATTGGAGTTCTCCGGGTACTATTATTAGCACCATAAAAAATGCTATCAAGGTCAAGGCTTGTAGCTGGAAAAATTACAACCACCTAATTGAGAAATTCCAGTTCTGATTGGATTCAAGCCCTTCTGTTTGGTCGTTTGCTCTGTCTTGCTGGAGTATTTTATCTGCTGCTGGCTCTGGCTTTTTGTTGTGTCTTGGTTACTTTATAATTGTCAAATCTGTTCTTGGTTAATTTGTTTTGTTTTTTTGAGTATGTATTAGCTCTTTTGTTTGCATTCTGTTTTTTTATGTTTGTCATCTTATAACCTTCGTTTTTATTAATAAAATGGGCTATGCCCCGATTAAACCCAAAAAAAAAATTTAAAAAGTAATGAAAAAGTTATCACAAACGTAGTCTAAGCCATTTGAGAAGAAATTTTACTTAAAGCCATATATTTTATGAACACTGTGAATTTCTCAAATATTGGTTGATCATTGTGTGCAATGTCGAACACAATTTAATATAATGAGAGAGAACTATCCACTCTGCCTAAGCTTCTTGAAAATATTTCAGCTCAGCTGGTAAATATTATCTATTTAAGTCATATACTTTAAAATTGATCGCTCATTCATTTTAAAAAAAAGTATAAAAAAAAATTGAGCGGGACCCATGCTCAACGAACTCAATAAGAAAATAATTACCCACGTGTTCGCCACATGCACACCGATTTCTCCGGCTTTCTATATATTAGAGTTCACGGCCGTCGATTTTGTTACCGAAATAATCATTGAAGGCTTTCTGAGGAACTCTTACAGCTAGGGTTTTGGGGATGTCGACAGCGAAATCGGTGGGAGCAGGCGACAACGGGAAGATCCGGCAACATCGGAGCAGGCTGCGAATGCACGCCCCTTCGTCGATTCAGGTGGTTCCGACCTCCGGCAACATGGCGGAATGGAAGATCGCCATCCCGCTCCTTTCGCCGCTTGATATTGTTTCCATCCCCGTCATAGAAGATCACCGGGGACCCGAGCTTTCGGGCAAGGCTGGAGATGCAGCAGAGAAAGCATCAGCCAGTGTGACTGAAGGAAGGGAAGAGGCCGGACGGTGGCGGCATCCGGCGGAGCCCTTTTACTACGAACCGGCGCCGGCGAACGCGCCGGTGTTTACTATTCCGCACTGTACATGATAAGTTAGATCTGATCCTGTTGTTATTCCTCGCTAGAGGTGACTCCTTACTTTCGTTTTATAGTTCCTTTGATTTTTCGCTTTTTTAGTTTTGCGTTTTGGGATTTGATTGGTAATTATTTTGAAGCTGCGAGGATGGAAATGGTGTTTTGATAATCGATATATGATACTTAATGGTGGAGAAGGATCATTATGTTCGATCCTTTATCAACAAACTAAACAGAACCTTTAGGGTTATCAAGAAATGGAGTAATGAGATTTAAGATTTGTTATGTAGAGATTTATGAATGGTTTGTGTAAATAAATTAGAGTGATGCTGTAACCTGTACAAAACCCAAAGATTATCCCGAAATAAGATTGAAGATTTGTTCGAAACAGTGGCAAGAACGTATCACTGTGGGTTTGAATTGAATTACTTAAGCAGAATACAAATTGGGCGTTTTTGCTTTTCATGTAAGATTGGTTACGGTAGGTTCAGTAGATATGATGAAATATGATGTCCATTTCTGGTCCTGTAAGTTGAATGCAATTATGCTTCATTTCTTCCAAGAAGATGCTAATCGCCTATAAATTTGATGATATTTTCTGTTAAATTAAGCGCAATGAAGGATATGAGAAGATTTTCTGCACGAATACAACAGCAGCTATGATGTGCTGATACAGATTGGGGAATTATTTGAGCATTATGGACTGTTTGGTTTTCTATTTTAAGGGCTGTTTGGTAGCAGGATTTGAGGCGGATTTGTGCGAAATCCAGCCAAAGGGCCTAAAATGCAAAACCAAATCCCACGGCAAATGAAAGCCGCCTTGGACGGAAAATTCCGCCTTTTCGTGCTAAATTTCGGATTTCCGAAATCCCGTTTTTTGCTGGATTTATGAAATCCATTGCCTCGAGAGGAAGAGTTCGCTCGTTAAATCTGCTCTATAGCCAAACAGTCACACGGGACTTAATAGGATTTCAAGAATGTTATCAAATAATTTTTAGGATTTAAGCACCTTAGGATTTCCGAAATCCGGATTTAGAGGATTTCCGAAATTCATATTTAGAGGATTTACGAAATCCCACTTAAATCAAATTCTGGGTGCTACCAAACAGCCCTTAGGGTGGATTTAAGCAAAAATAGAATTTATTGGCACATCAAATTCTTTAGAGAGTTCTTGATTAAATGTAGAACTTATTAATTTCCATCATTCTAATTATTCATCAAATTAAAGGATTTCTTATAAAAAATCTTTAATTTTGATTCCAATAAATTTTAAGTTTTAATCCTTACTTGATTAACTTAATTTTGCTATATAAGATTTCTTAAGGGTCAGTTTGAAATAGCCACAACTTTTCATAAAGCTGGTTGTAAAGTTAATATGGACAAAACAACTTAGATATTCTTGTTGTAAAAACATAACTTTTCATCACCTAAATTTCTAAAAAATAACGAGTAAGTATCACAAAAGCAATACTGAAACAATGCAACATAAATGTTTGTCTTAAATAGGAGAGATTATTACGCGTGTAAACTAGACACAAAGAACTGTTCGGTTTTGTCTCTATGAACAATAAAAGTGTGGTGATGAACACTAACTATGTTTTTACTGAGTTTTTCGTGGCCCATAATCTTGGCAAAAATTATTTCGTTCGGTGTCCAGATTCGTCCAGACACCAATCCAAATGCGCCACGTCACCAAAATACACCGGGTCCCAGTGCATTTAGGTGATGTGGCGCATCTGGATTGGATGTCCGGATCGGACCAGACGTAATAATTTACCCATAATCTTGCAATGCAGTATGTGTAGTCCCTTATCCACTTCTCGTCTTGTGCTAGATAGAAATTGAAATGTAATGCATTTAGTTTTTCAACCAATCAATAATATATATATATATATATATATATATATATATATATATACTCAGAGAATACAATATACTTTTTTTTAATTCCATACTAAATAGCTCATTAGTCAGTTGCTTTTAGGAAAGAAAAATAATTCTCAAATAAATAATATGATTTTCTTAATGGGTAAGCACATTGGAAGCACATTGGATTTTAGTTTTTTAATTAATCGCTTGTCTAACTAATCTTCTTACTGACAGCTTGAGCGTGCGCCCTACAGTGAAAAATCTCTGGCCTGATTTGGCTGCTTGTGAACTAAAATACTAATAATACATTCTGAAAATGAAATTATTATTTTATTAAACAAAATTAAGATATCATTAAAGTTTAAAATCACTACTAATGCATGAATAATTCTTACCCAATGGCGAAATTTAATCAAATTACTAATTTTCAAACTATCTTTATTTAACTTTGAGTAACCAAATGAGTCCTATTCACTATTTCAAATTTTGGGTCTATTTGTGCATTTTCTGACAATTTTGTTTTTTTCAAAAACTCAATAACACTTTTATTTGACTATTTCTTTCTTACTATTTTCTCGCGATTTTTTAAAAAAAGTTTTTTTTTTCAACCAAATTTAGGCTTTGTTTGCGATTGTTTACGCTTTTTTTGTTTTGTTTTTTATTTTAAAAGCTTCTTTCTTAGACTTCATTTCAAATAGTTTTTTTTTATTGTTTTCTAAAATTATTGTAGAGAAATTAATTTTTTGAAGTTGTAGTAGAAAACAGATTTCTAGTATAAAATTATTTTGAAAACAATGAAAAAAGCTATGGGATGTGGTCAAATATAAATTATGATTTCGATATAAAAAAAAATAATAAAAAAATTGTCTAAAATGAAGCCTTAGCTATAGTTTAAAAGATGCTTTTTGAGAAATAGTTTCTTAAAGAGTAAGGCTTCATTTGGGATAGATTAATTACTGCTTCTTAAAACAGTTTTTTAATATAAAAATTTTATTTTTTGTACTAGAAAGTTCGTTTAAGAAGCAATAAAAAAGCCGTTCCAGACGAAGCATAGGATGACTTTTTTACTACTTCTTAAAGCAAGTTTTTAGTATAAAAATTAAACTTTTGCATTAAAAAGCTAATTTAAACCCACCGAGGCTTAGGGTGGTTGGTGGGTGAGCACGGTTTGGAACCTCCCATCCCGGTTCGAATCCCCTCTACTACAGCCTCGCCTCTTTAGCGGGGCAAAGCAAGTATAGATCCGATGCCGGTGGGTGGCCTCACTAGGTTTTGCCGAGAGATTAGTTATGCCACCAAGTGCTCTCTTTGGAGTGGCAGCAGGTAGTTTTCCTGTTAAAAAAAAAAAAAATTGAAGTTTAGGGCATTGGAACTAAAAATTTATATTACCCATAATTACTTCTAACAAAAAAAAGTCATAATAATTTCATCTAATTTTTAATAATTAAAAAAAAAAGATTATGCCGTCCAAACAGATCCTTAAAAGCATTATCAACGTTGCTATCGTCATTATCGCTCTCAATCCTTCACGAAATGAAAATTTCTTCCTAACTGAATAGATTGGATCGCCAGACGAAGTTAAGAGAGTGGACGGTTTGGCTGTATTTGAAAATATCGAACAGCAACAAGTCTTCCTTCATCGGCCACGACTGCTACAATATCCTTACACTGTCGTTGGACTCCACCATTTCAAAAGAAATATTATATAATGGACAGCTGTTATTATAATGATTTTTAAAAAAGAATTAATTGCACAAAAAAAATATTTTAAAAAACTCTTTTTCCATAAGTTAATAAACACGCAATTATTGAAGAAATAGAGTTCTTACAAAAAATTATTTAAGAAAACTCATATATATATATATATATATATATATAGTCATATTTTTATTAGATATCTCAATCCAATTTTCTTCTATTAAAAAAATAAGATTGGAAAAATAAATAAACAATCTAAAAAAGAACCTAAAATAAACTGAATTAAATGATTAAACCAGAAAATCGAATCATCAAATAATTTAATTCGAAAATCGAATGCGGTGGATAAGGCTTTTTTTGACGCGGTGTTGTGGGCCGGTTTCTATCGCTCTCGGTGGTCCTATGGTTCGCGTGTCGTTCGCAAACTTCTCAGTTTTATCCTGAGTTCCTCTCCTTCGCCTCTATGGCATATATATATATATATATATATATTCCCCACAACAAGTTCACAACCAACCAACTTATTATTTTGAGATTAGATGAGTATATGAAGAGTTTATATTATACTAATTGCAAAGCAAGTCCAATGACTTTTAATGATATCTCGAGAATATCGATCATAACACATTTTTTAGCCAATGTGAGATAATCTCTTATATTTGTGTCGAAAAATTCGACCCTTTTAATAATCTTTTACGAATGATATACACCAAGCATTACCAAAAATGGATTCAGTATCAATAATTAAACAACATAAAAAATTAAGAGAAAGAGGATAAGATTCTTTAGTTCATATGATGATGTTGAGACTTGAGATGTAAATGCTCTATTTGTAGGAAGTCAAAAGAGCTCTCATTATAGAAAGAAAATTGTTACATTAGAGCATCATTATAAAATTGATATTTTCATAGCCACAGTAAATGCCCAACTATGAGAAATGAACAATATATGAGAACATCAATTAATATTAATAATTTTGATCTTGCATTTGAAGAAAATAATATAAATAAAAATAGTTTTTATCAATATGCTAAAAAAGTCAGTGCGATAGAGATAACTTAATATCTTGATATTAAATGAAAATCTCAGAAAATGCAAGAGACATAAATTTTTTATTTGAAAACTCGATAAGAGGAATATTCAAATGTCTTTATTCATTGAAAATAGTTATGTTATCATGAGCAGAGAGTATTACAAAAGATATTGATCTCCATCATTGGCAAATGTGCTAAAATGTTGTAATAGGCTTGAATCCTATGAGACATATATTATGATAATAAGAAGAGTTTTGAGGTATTAGAATTAAAATCAACTAATGAGTGTTAGGAAACAATTGATCGTGGATGTTGGAAGCCCAATAATTGAGAGCAATTAGCATGATTATTCTCTTGATAAGAGGGTATACTAGAGCTGAACGTCAGACCTTAGTAGCTAGCAAATATTATTAGTAATCCTTAGGTGATAGTAGGCTATCATCTTGATTGTCGTCATAATATGAAGGTTGTTGAGTGATCTAAACGATAATTGTATGATAGTAGGATCTAGTAAACGTTAAAAGGTATTCGTTGGCAAGAGTTAGCCAATGGTTGATATGAATTGTTTGCTTTATGCCATGGTGGATAATTGATTAATTAGTCATTTTCCTGATATGAAAATGAATCAAGCAGTTATAAAAATGACTATTGAATGCAAAAAACTGACAAACGACAAATATTAGTCATAGCTAAGTATCATTAAAAAGGGAATGTTAAAAGTTTTATTATGAACAATCATCTTAGTTTTTTACCTTTGTAAGAGGAAAGATTAGACAAATGGGAAGATGGATGTTGGATGTTAGTGGCTAAGAATATTGTGCAATGATCCTTGTGAGGCATCGGGTAATGATTGTTGATAGATGTTAGGAAATGGACATCGGTTGGTGTCAAACAACTGTAAATAAAGAATAAAAAATTGGGACATGATAAGCAATATACTTTAGTCATTCTCTTGATTAGATCTAAGACTGAATAATTGAGAAGATGAGAGTTGGACACTTATAGCTAATGAATGTTGGGTTTTAATATTTGGATAAGTCGAGAGATTGTGGGTGTTAGACACTAATAACTAATAAAACTATAATTGTCAATTATTGGTAAGCAAGAATAATAGTCAATAAAAGTTTGACAATATTAGGCTGAGATGTTTGCATGTGGAATGCTATGTTGAATGGCCTAGCTATGAACGGTTGTGGGAATGAAGCAATCAGATTTTTTTCACAGATGGTGGTTACAAAGATTAGACCAAATGAAATATCTTTTGTATGAATATTGAAAGCTTGCAGCCATACATGATTGGTGTTAGAAGGAAAAAAATTCTTCAATCGAATGATAAATGAATATGGATTGGTTCCAAGAGTGGAGCACTATGGATGCATGGTGGATCTCCTCGGACGAGCTGGGCTTCTTGACGAAGCTTGTGAGATGATAACAAGAATGCATGTTTTACCCAATGTGGTAGTATGGGGTGCACTTATAGCTGCTTGTAAGGTTCATAAGAATCTGAGTTTGGGAGAATTGGCAACAAGTGAGATTCTTAAGTTAGATCCTCTAAATGTTGGCTGCAATATTTTGCTTTCAAACATATATGCTGCTCAAGGTAGATGGAGTGATGTTGCAGAAGTAAGAAGAGCTATAAAGGATGGAGGACTGAAGAAAGCTCCTGCTGTGAGCTCTATTGAATTAAATGGTACCATTCATGAGTATGTAATGGGTGATGTGTCTCATCCAAAGACTAAGGAGATTCATAATATGGTTGCCGAAATGAAAAGGCTACTGAAACAGGCAGGACATGTTCCAAATGCCTCTGTGGTTCTGTTAAACATAGATGAGGAAGAGAAGGAGAGCACACTTTGCTTCCATAGTGAGAATCTGGCTATTGCATTTGGGCTTATTAGCACAGAACCTCATACTCCTCTTCGAATTGTGAAGAACCAGAGAGTTTGTGATGACTGCCATTCTAGTACTAAGCTTTTATCAAAAATTTATGGGAGGGTTATCATTGTAAGGGATCGGAATCGGTACCATCACTTTACGGATGGATCCTGTTCTTGCAGAGATTATTGGTAAGTATCAATAAATTCTTTGACAACAGTATGATTTCATGCTTGTTTATTCAAATTTCATAGTGGGTGCATGAAAAATTCAGCAGACATTACTTGACATGTAAATAGCTAAACAAAAGAAAAAATTGAAACAAAAGTGACCAAGGAAAACCTGTCCCCCTGAATTCTTGTCAATATTATTACTTATAAAATATTATGGAGTTGTGATGCTTTGTTCTAAAAAATGTCATAAAGCTCTAACATAGCTTTCAGCATGTACTAGTTATGATTTGAAATCCTATAATGAAAAGCGTTCGATTGTGATGTTCTCTATTAGAACTTTCAAACCTTATAATTAATCATTGATCTTCAATGGAAGGTTAAATGTTCATATCTTACCTAAAAAAGAAACACTTTTATGTAATTTAGTCTTGGCTGTTTAGTGTCGAAATACAAGTTATTTCTGATACTTGAAAGGAAGGCTAAATGAGAATTGAAAAATATCATACTCACTTTTCTTTTTAGCGCTGGATCGAAGAAATTTTAAGGAATGGAGGAATAGGTGGAATTGGTTGGTGGAATGTGGACCAAGACAAAATTAAATTGAAAAATCGGAGCAAAATGGTCTATAAAACGGTATCTTATCTTGCCACAAGGGTCGATGATTTCTTGAAAGGAGAATTCGTCCGCTCTAAGAGATGAATTCCCCCGCCATGCAAACACCAATCCTCTTGTGTGATAGAGTTTAAATGCCATCTCTAGAGACAATTTGACATAATTTTTTTAAAAATCAACATTATCTATTTGGGATTGTCATTGAGTGGGGGTAGTGTATATATCGAGAAGCGTAAACTTGAATTTTATGGGTAGTTAATTAAATTAGCATTAGGATTTTAAAAGAAAATTTTAAATTTAGGGTTATAAGAATATTTTAATGATAATAATGTATAAGTGCCCACTATTACCATAAAATTTAGAGTTTATGGTTGTAATATAAGTAGTAGTTAAAATTTTGAAATTCTTAACTTTCTTATATCTCATAATTGTATGTGTGTTTTTCTCGTCTCTTGAAGACATTCTTTTCTTAATAACATTTTATACTTTCTAGTTCCACCATATAATCTTATTTGATTTATTTCTAAACTCTTTTAGAATCTTTTCTAGCAATTTTCTTAATATTGTTAGACATTTAACAATAACTAAAAATATCAGAAAACATAAAAGAAAATTAACATTTAAAAAGGTTTTATATGTTCATCCACTAGATAGTTACATCTTATTGTGGCTGTTGTAGATTTCATTATGGTTTGATTGTAAGAAAATTTATAACTAATTTCTTAGATACCAACCTATGAAAACCTATGATGCACAAACATGGACACGGCGACACGGATACGACATGACATGGACACGGGACACGTCAATTATTGAAAATATTAGGACACGGTATTATATTTTTTATATTTAAAAATAGTATATAAAAATTAAATAAGTATAATTTTAAAAATAATTTAGAAATAATGAATCATTTAACAAGAATTTGTGCTTAATTAAAATGATTAATATCAGGATGTCGAGAGTCGAATGTCGATGCAGTTTATCAGTCATCGAGAGAGGAGATGAAAATACCTTCACTTCCATAGAGAAATGAAAATGAGAATATTCAATGAATGGGGTATAAAGTGCGGGTGATTGATTTGGTATTGTGGATAGGAAATACGAAATTTAGTTTTTATATTTTAAATAAGTAAAATTTTTAAATACAAGAAATTATATTTTAAAAAAAATTTATAAAATATTTTAGATACGTGTGTCAGACACGTGTGTTAATTTTGTAATTAATAATTTTTTAATCTGACACGTTTTCAGCATGTCCGACACGTGTCAGAGGAGTGTCGGACACTGCACGTCTCTTTGAGGAGAAGTGTCGATGCCTCATAGATGAAAACTTATAAAGAAAAACCCTAAACTTAACATTGGCCTAAATTCTAAAGGTAAAGAACAATATCATTCAAATTAAGTGGTTGGTGGCAATCTTCAAAGTAGGAAGGAGAATCATTGAATTGAAATCTATGCCTCACCTATCTCAAAATATTAGAAATGAAACTGATGCTTCACCTATCTGGAAGGTGTGTTGAACTTGTGTTCTATCTATATAATGTTTGTTTTTTTTTTCTTATAACTAGCTTTCTGGATGCAGACTGATCTATGATATCTCCTGCGATGATCAAAATTTGAACATAAATTCTGCTTTTTTGAGCACCCTGACCTCTTACTCTTTGCACTTTTCACATATGATAATGATATTCAAATCACAAATCTCTCTTCCCTACTAAACTATCTTGCTCCAGAATTCTGCTTTGGAATGCTTCAACCATTTATGATTGAATACTGATATGTTCATGATATCGTTCCAGGTTAGATCGAATCAGGTTGAATGAAGGGTTGTTTAGGAATTATGTTATTTTTCTTTTTCTTTAATTAGTCTTGGTTGCTAGGGTTTGGGGATTATCTTGAATTTGGAAGAAATTTGAGATCTAGGGTTTGTCTTCTTGGGCTCTAGGTGTTGTTAGAGATTCGGAGAGTTGTTTCTTCCTCTAGAATCAAAGAAACTTATATCTTGTCTCACTTTTATTGTTCGTTGAGTGAATTGAAGAAGTTTTCCTTGTGTTTCTCTCCAATATTTTGAAATTCCTGCATAATTTTTGCTGTTTTTTCTCTGAAATCAGCATATTTCTCGCTATTTTTACCAATTATTGCTAGGTTTGCTTGCGAACTCAAGTATTTACCTTAGGGTTAGTTGCGAACTCAAGTATTTTCTATTAGAATACTAATTTAGCTTAATATGATCAAGACAACTACAATATTTTGTTTAGTAATTTTTATGTCAAAGAGATTGTGAGGGCTTGGCCTTTTTAAAATTAGGCCAAATTAATAGAATAATCTATAGAAGCAAAAATACTTATCACAAATTCATGAAGACAACATTACATTTTTTTAATAAAATATAAATAAAAAAACATTATAAAAATGCATTAACTCATCTGAATGAAAGAAGCTTTTATTTAATCTGTGGTTGCCTCCAAAGCATACGACATCAAGATGAGTCTCATTGTCCATACAAAGTCCAATCACTACACATATAAAGACTAGAAAATTATCTTTTATTGATCTTTTTTTATGAATGATCATGATAAGTTCATAACAAAGGCTTCCCCACATCCCAAAATGGATAATGGAGAAGAAATTTGGTGGGGAAAAGGGACTAATTTGGAAATTTTCTAAGGTTTCTGTATCCATTTTTGTTTTCATTTGGTGCCATTAGTGGAAGAAATGAGGCCATGGCATTGAAGAACATTAGCTGCTGAATGCATCAATCACTGTTTATATTTTTTGGTGGGTGGGAGGCAATATGTGGCCATATGGGTCTTGTCATTGTAGGACCCTTTTGCTGTTGGCTTAATTTTAGCTTGTAGATCAGCTTCCTTTTGAGGAAATTCTTATGATGGAAGTAGTTTATAGTCAGCTTAATATATGAATTGCTCGGCATCACTGTGTATCGGGTGATGTGGCACGTTTTGGTTGGTCTCCGGACCGTCCGGCGTCTGCACAGAATAATTTCTCCAATCCAAGGCTGGCGCAAGTGACTGTTAGAGCAATTGATAGTGTTGTTGAAGTTATGAGCTATCTCTTATCGCTGCCACTGTAAATTGACTGCTACATCTTGTTGTCGTCACTATAAATTTCAATATTATTTGATTGTAGATAAAATATAACTCTTAAATTCTCTTGTAGTATATAAGACCCTTTGATCTTTTATAAAGAAACAAAAAAAAAAAAATAAAAATATTAAAATGATTCATTGACTCTTTATGAAAGACTAAAATAGTTTCATGTATATTAAATGACTATTTTGATCTCTAAATTCTTTAAAACGATATCAAAATAGTTACATCATGGGATTATTTTGATTCCTTTTTAAAGACTTTGAGGGGTCAAAATAATTTTTTAATATAATTGAAGATTATTTTGATCCTTCATAAAGAGTCAAGAGACTATTTTGATATTTTTCCAAGAAAAAAATATTGAGTAGCTGAAAAATAAAATGAATATTTTAGATTGAAATATCTGCACAGCTTCCTGTAATTTCTATTGTTTTGTTTCATTTACTGTTCAAAGTCATTGAACCATCTCTCTGTGGGTGAATATTACGTCCGGTCACCGGACGTCCCGACACCCAATCCAGAGGCACCATGTCATCCGAATACACTGGATCCCGGTGTATTTTTGTGACGTGGTGCATTTGGATTGGTGTCCGGACGAATCCGGACACCGGACGTAATGATTTGCCATCTCTGTGGGTTTCTTTTAGGTTCTGAGTCATTTCCTACAGCTACTGCTAGTGGACT
Organism: Dendrobium catenatum; assembly: GCF_001605985.2. Taxonomy (NCBI): domain Eukaryota; kingdom Viridiplantae; phylum Streptophyta; class Magnoliopsida; order Asparagales; family Orchidaceae; genus Dendrobium; species Dendrobium catenatum. Next base: position 448,936 of record NW_021319303.1, on the reverse strand, counting down.
AAGATCAATGGATTTATTCTAAAGTTTAGGCTAAAGGGACTTTAAATTGGGATAATTCTTTCCATCATTGACTCTCAATCTCACAAAATGTGGAATGATGCTGTACTGCCTCAATGGATCTTATTCTCTATGGTTGCTTTGAGCTACTGAGCCCTAAAAAAATATTTTACTTCTTTTGTTACTTGTCTTTTAGGGTTTCAGATTAGGGTTTATAGAGGAAACAAATGGAGGTTTGGTTATATGTTTATTTTGTGATCAAAATAGGATGGAGAAAGAATACACAAATATTTAATTAAATTCAGAAGTAGCTTATATGCTTATTTTGGAGGTGTAAGTGAGCCGAGCTGACTTAAGCTCGTCTCGTTAACGAGCATATAAGTCGAGTTTATTGAGCCACGAATTCAAGTTTGAGCATGTACTTGAGCTCGTATATTAAATAAGCTCGAACTCGAGTTCAACTTAGCTCAGCTCGTGAGCTTATTGAGCCGCTTAATTTATTTAAAATATAGTTAAAAATTAATTTAAATTAGTATTATGTAATATAGTATAATCTTTTTAAATTATTTCTATATTAAACATAAAAGTTCTAAAAAAATTGAAAATTTTATTCAAAACTTAAGAAATCGAACTCAATAATCAAGTCAAACTCGAGCAATTGAGCCGAGCTCAAGCCTATAAAAATTTTTAGCGAGCCAAACTCGGGCTTAATTAGTAAATGAGTATGAGTCGAGGTTGAGCTCAATAAGAACTAAACAAGCTTAACTCCAATAGGTAGATACTCGACTCGACTTGTTTATACCCATATCCTTTTCCTGCTTTCATGATGTTATTCGTACCTAATAATTTCTCCTAATTTTATTATAATTATGGTGAAGTTATTTTGTCAGATTTTCAAATTTTAAATGGGCAATTTTTATTATAATTTCAAAATTGTTATGCATATACGTGTTTAATATATAATAGAAATTTAGATGGATCAATAATCTATTTTTAATTTAAATCATTAAATCATAATGAAATTCTCAGCTGCACATTTTTTGATGAAAAAATATATGTTTTTTTTTAACTTAACATATTTTATAACAATTTCATCAAATATTATAAACCCACTGTGGCCTTATTATATGATTATTAGTTCAATTAATAATTATTATTTTAATTCCAAAACTTATAATTTTTTCATAATTGGCCTTATTTTAGGGGTGTCAATATTTGACACAACACGAAAACCCGACCCAAAAAATTCGGGTTGGACCCGACCCGTTTACCCTGTTTGATAAACGGGTTGGGTTCGGTTGCCGGGTCAACCCGAAAACCCAGCTTATTTTAGTTTCGTTTGGGACATATTTTTATTATTTTTTAGTACAAAAATTTCTAATTCAAAATATTTGTGCTAAAAAATTGCTTTAGAAAGCAATAAAAAAACTGCGGGACGACTTTCTTATTGTTTTATGAAACAATTTTTTAGTATTAATTTTTTTAGTTTATGATTTTTTTGCACTAAAAAGTTATTTTTGAAAGCAGTAAGAAAACTTTTCCAAACGAAAACTTAATCAAATGTTTCTAGCATCATTTCTATAGTGTGCTGGAGTTCTATGGGGATTAAGCTTAGGGGTGAGCATTTGATCAGTTTGAAAGGATTAGTCCTGGATTAGTCCAAAGATTCATTAAATAAAGTGATTTTGGATTTGAAATTTGAATTTTTGAAAAATTGAATTAATCATATTTTGTCCATAAGCGAATCAAATAAATTCAAAATATAATTTAGTTTATTCATTTCAATTTTAATTTAATTAAAATATAAAATTGATAATAAATTTAAAGGAAGAGTTCACTATAACTATTGAATAAATGGAACTACTAGAAAAATCCAAACAAATTCACAATAAAAACAAACACACACACATGATGAATACCGTCCTTTAATATACTGAGTCAGATCAAACAAATAGGCTCGATTCGATTTGATTTTCTTATTTTTAACCAGTTAATACAGAACCCTAATGGGACCTAAACTCGAAGGAGAGGCTCAAAAACATTTGAGATTTGATAAGTATCTGATATTTTTTTAGTCAAAACTCATAAAGCGGTTTACACGTTAATATAAAAAGAAATTATCAGTCCTTAATGGGATCAGAAGCTCACTACTGTTGAGAAAGAAAGTTAAATATATCTCAAACTCTAATTTTGAGAGACTTAAGCAAAAATAAGGCTGAAGTAAGTATTTTAAGGAAAAATAATTATCAAATAAATCACAAAAGGCCATATTAAAATGGGAATATTAGAAATGAGTCAAATAAAAGGGAAAAAAAAAAAGGAAATGCTAAGAGATAGCGTATGTCATATTCTATTCAGTGGCATTATACAACCATATGAATTTAGAAACAATTTAATAAAAAGAGGGCACTTTATATACACTTTCATTTATATAGTGTCACATTTATCTATTGGAAGGATGAGTGAAAAAATTAGGGTTTTCCAAAAGTTCAATCATTTTAAAATTTACTAAATGAAGATATAAAAGCTAACAATCTCGATCATAAACAAATAAGTAGTAATGAGTTCTAGCATAGACATAATGTAACTAAGGAGAGGATAAATTAAAATGCATTTCCAAAATGACTACGAATATTGATAGTAGACACTAAAGGAAAATCACTCATTTCCAGCAGACTTTTTCATCGTAAATCAATTAATTTCGAAAGAAATAGGGGCCGGGTTTCAGTGGATTTTCGACTGAAAAAAATCTGCCGAAAATTTAAAAAAAAAAAAGCAAAAAACTTCCCGCCTAGCCAACAACTTGCAAGCCTGCCGGCTCGCCAGCCTCTTGATTTCTACGTCCGATTGGAGGCCAAATCGCGCCAAAAAAAGAGAAATATCAAGCAATTATACCGAGAAATACCAAACAATAACGAAGAATACCATCATGTGAAGACCAAATACCGAGTTATACCGAGATATACCGAGCAAATACCGAGTTGTACCGAGTTTTTTTACTTTTTCACTCGGTATTAATCTTCACAAAGCCGTATTCCTCGTTATTATCAAATAATATCTAGCAATACCGAGCAAATACCGAATTTTTTGGCGGGATTTTGCCTCCGACCGGACGATGTTCCTCTACGTCCTTACAACGGACCTAATAAAAGTTCCCTTGATTGAGACTCAAACCTGCTCATCCAAGAGGATAATGCAATGCCTATCCACTTAGCCGTAAGCAAAGATTTATTCAAAATTTTAATATTTTATATTTATATTATAATTTATAGAATATTAAAATTCATAATTAATTAAAAATAAATCAAAATAATCAACTTCATATTACGGTCGAAATTAAAATTTTTACCATAAATTCCTACAAATTTAAGCATCGAATTTTCTGCCGGAAATAAGCATTTTTTCTATAATGAGAGGCAACATGATTTTTGTAGTTCTCTGAATCAATGCTAATTATGAAGATAAGGGATTAGGAGAACTTCTTTCAGAGTAAAATTAATCAACAAAACAAATATCAATACCAATAACTATCAAATGGCATCAACAACCATCAAAACTAAACATGTATGATAAATCCTACCTTCCATATTTATATTGTATTGTTAACAATCTAATTGAAGGCTTAGTGGAGAAAATTTGGAACAAATTAAATATTAACCTCATCAAACTTTTCACATGGCCAGAGACTAGAAATCAATGGAGAAGAGAGCAAAGGTACACCTTCAATTTTGAAATGACATAGGTGATCGATTTTATAGAGTAAGGCTTCATTTGGGACGGCTTTCTTATTGCTTCGTAAAGCAGTTTTTTAATACAAAAAATTTAATTTTTGTACTAGAATGCATCATTAAGAAGCAGTAAGAAAGCCATCTTAAACAAAACCTTAGGCTTCATTTGAGACAACTTTAGACCACTGTTTTTTTCCTACTTTTAAGATATTTTTTTTAACTATAAAGCAGAATTATGAAGCAATAAGAAAGTAGTCCCAAATGAAGCATAACTAAAATAAGTAACCATGATAGTCTCTATTTAGGATTAAGTTAAAAAGTTACGTACGGGACTACTCCTTACATAAGAGCTAAGGCTTCGAGATAAAAGAAAAACTTGCACTTAACAAAATCACATTAACACTTGGCTTAAAATATGAGTTTTATTAAAAAGAAAAAAAAATAAACATAATCAAATTAAGCAAATAGTCTCTATTTAGAAAATTCTCGATATCACATTATGAATTTCTATAAAATATCTAAAGATGAAAAATCAAGAAATTAGATTTCCCCTTCTAAATAATGCTCACAATAAGGCGAAATTATTACATGCGGTTACCGGGCGTTGTCCTAAGGCTAATCAGGACGCTTCACATCGCCAATTTATTATGTACTGCTATGTATCAGGTGATGTGACGCATCCCGATTAGCCTCTGGACGGTCCGATAACCACACGTAATAATTTCACCACATTAAGATTAAGAGAAGTTTTTATCTAGTACTAGGTCTTGAGATGATTACACCCACAAATTAGATGAAAACTCAGGCAAAATGTGAGACCCATTCAAAATAATGACATGTTCGATAAAAATACACAAATGATCAAGACTCTGTAAGATTTTGAAGCATCATTCAAATCTCTAAATTATTTTTTGACCTAATATATTTTGAAGCCATTACTCGCCTTTTTATTTAAGTTATCACTTTGATTTTTTTTTTTTAAGTTCTTAATTTGACTTTGTATCTACAAATTATTATTTGGTTTATTACCTTTTGAGTAACAATTCAGTTATTTAATTATCTTCGAAGAAAATGTCAAAAGTTAAAAAAAAAAATGCTCAGCCAAATTTGCCCTAAAAAGATCACAACTAAAAAAAATATTAAATCAAAATATATTTATATATAAAAAAATGAGAAGATGGACTATCAAATTTAGAAGCTAATTACTTTAAAATAAAGCACATTTAAATAGATAAAAAATTTTAAAAATTCCTAAAAATTATCCTCTGATATTATTTTATGTTTCTATTTAAATGCCATATTCTTTTAAATATTTTCTTTTAATTTTGATCATATATAAAGATTATCAAAAGTGTCCTTTTGCAAAGAGCCAAAAGTCAAAGATCATTGATTGGATTTAAAATTTCAGAGGATTATTTAAAAAACTATATCTTAAATTATGATGAAATATATAATAATAATAATAAATTATTATGTTAGAAAAATTAAATGAAAACTTTTGTTTTTTTCTTCCAGCAGATAGAATTAATGACTTGACAAAAACTCAGAATTTTTTTTTTTTCCTTTTTTTGTTGATTGATGCAAAATCTAATCAAAATATATTTGCAGAAAATATAATATCAAAGAAATCGAATATAATTAAAAATAATAATAATAATATTTTGTAATCCACTGTGTGTTCCCTTTCTTCGTCATGAGAATAGAAAACAATGAAGGCATTGAGAGCTTGAGATAGGGACTTGCTTCCTACCTGACTCTGCCCCTCGGCCCTACCAAAGAAAAAAAAACCCTAATTTATAACATCCCTTCATTCATTCTACTTAGGCATGAAGTGCTAGCTCCTCATTAGAAGAAAATAATAATCGGATTCAATTATAAGAATTATAGAAGTCGAGCGTCCACAAGTTAATAGTTGTAATTCAATAACAGTATTGGATATTAGCAGTCATGCTACAATTGTTGGACGACGGAAGTCAAGCGATGGTGGTCGTGATTGTGATGGTGATCGTTGGCAACGATAGTCAGAAAATACGATAGCGCGCTCTCTCAACTTTTGAACTCTGCCTTAATAGAAAATAAGATCCCATTTATAACTTTTTTGAACCAAATCGTTTTGATAAATTTGATCAGAATCCAAAATACTCTATTGAATGATCTTTAACAATCGGATTCAATTATTTATATTATTACAATTAATAATTTCTCCAACTATTGAGCTGAGTCCAAAATTTAGAAAACTTTTAGCTCTTTAAATAATAAATATTTACTAAATGGGTCAAGTTATATCTCAAAATTATTGATTTACTTTAAGGTGAGTAAGATATTAAAAAATATATTACGCACACCTTTAAAAAATATTTAAATTGAAGAACTCTTATTTATCAAAATTAAATCAAATGATCAAAATTTTCTCAAAATAATTTAAAAAAAATTATGTTAGGATATTATATCATAAATTAGATTATGATGAAATTGAAAACTATTAGATACAGTTATCTAAAAAAAAATTTAAAATCTAAAACGTATTTATATCAAAATTTAATGAAAATAGCAAATTTTTACTCAAAATTTTTCTCAAAAAATTATGTGAGAATATTTTAATACAAATTATATTATAATAAACTTAAAATTTTTAAATGAATTTTAAGATTAATATTATATAAATATAAATAAATAAATTATATTTTATTAATTTTAATCTATCCAATAAATTCCAAAATTCCATAATACCTCAATATAATTTTCTCTACTTTCTCATATAATACTCAAAACAACCAACTACTTCAAATATTATATGCCACACACATAGAATAATAGAGTTGAGAGAGAAAGAGAGGAGATAGAGAGATAAAGAGAGGAGATAGAGATAGAGAGAGAAAGAGATAGAGATAGAGAGAGAGAGCATCTTCCATTAAATTAATATACAGAACACCACCCTTAGCCCTTAGGGTAGCTAGGTCTTCATAGTTGTTGAGCTCTTATCTAACAGAAGAGCCTCTTCCCCTCCTCTTGTTAATCTCACCTTATTCTCTTCTCTGCTACTTCTCCAGAAATCTAGTTACAGGTTAGCGAAGCAAAGCTCTCTTCTTCCCCATATCTACTTCTTATCTTCTTCCTCCCTTTAATATTTCTTCTCCCTTTTTATTTTCCTTCCAAGATCCATCGAGCTTTAAAATCATCCAAAGCTGGCGAATAACCGTTGGTGGGCCGGCCAGCTAGGCCTCGCAGCTGGCCTCGGCGGTGGAATCAATGAACCGGCGTCCTCCGGCTCCTCCGGTCCTGGAAAACTCACCCAAGAAATGAACATCGGTCTAAAAGACCCCTCCGATCCAAGCCGCGCTACCGCGTCCGCCGACGACCAAGACGACGAGAGAATCGACAACGAAGACGAGCCCAAAGAAGGAGCCGTTGATATCGGCAACCGCAGGCCACGGGGCCGTCCTCCGGGCTCCAAAAACAAGCCCAAGCCCCCTATTTTCGTGACTCGTGACAGCCCCAACGCGCTCCGTAGCCACGTCATGGAAGTCGCCGGCGGTGCCGACGTCGCCGACTCTATCGCCCAGTTCTCCCGCCGCCGTCAACGCGGCGTCTGCGTGCTAAGCGGAGCCGGCGCCGTTGCTAACGTCACCTTACGTCAGCCCGCAGCCCCTGGCGCCGTCGTAGCTCTTCGCGGCCGGTTCGAGATTCTTTCCCTAACCGGAACGTTTTTGCCCGGCCCGGCTCCTCCTGGCTCCACCGGACTGACCGTTTATCTCGCGGGCGGGCAGGGGCAAGTGGTCGGGGGCAGCGTCGTGGGCCCTCTGGAAGCTGCTGGACCGGTTATGGTTGTCGCCGCCACTTTTTCAAACGCAACTTATGAAAGACTACCCTTGGAAGAAGAAGAAGAAGCAAATGAACCCGGCGGGCAGCTTTCCGGCAGGTCCCCTGCCGGACTCGGCAGCGGCGGAGGATTGCTAGACCAGTCAGGTATGCCTATATTTAACCTTCCGCCTAATCTGATGCCCAACGGTTCCGGCCAGCTAGTCGATGCCTTTGGACCATGGGCTCATGGCCGGCCGAATTTCTAAGATCGTTAAGAGAAGCAGAAGCAGAAGAAGATGAAGAAGAAGAAGATGAAGAAGAACGAACATGGAAGCTAAGAAGAGTGTTTGTATATGATTATTGATCGATTATGAAATCGAGGGGTGAGACAGTTCTAATTACTTTCTTTATGTTCTTAATTTGTTAGGAATAATGTGAAGGATTTGGAGTGCTTTGCAATTATATAAATATAAATCTACATAGCATGGTGGATGGCTGACATAGATGGAGTTACAGTTCTTTGTATCATATTGTTTGGAGTTTGTGATGAGTCATTTAGGAAGGAGAGATGAATAAATTTGATCATTTGGTGAAAGTTAGATTTATATGGACTTATGATGCTTTAATTCATGAAAGAAATGCATGTGTGATTATGTTGATGCAAGGCATGGAGGTGGATTCCAGGAGAAACTATTACGTGCAGAGTCCTGTCGCAAGCTACGTTCGGTCGCAAGCTGCGTCCGGGATCTCTCCGCATGTAATAATTTCTCGGATTAAGGAGGTAATGATTAGTTGTTTCTAAATGATTTTTTTTCTATTTTCTATAGGGAACTATGGCCTAATAACTCATGTGATTGTGTATTTAGTAGCTTGATAGTAATCTATTTTAAGACTTTTTTTATGATTTGAATGAGTTTATTCATTGGGAAGGGAAATAAAGGGAGAAATTAGTGTTCACTATATATAGACTTAGCCTTTCATGTTATCTAAGTTAGTAGCCTTTTATTGTGTTGTTCTTTGAACAATCTTCTTTTCCTTTTGATTGTTTAGGTCATAAAATAGATATAGTTTGTGAGTTTGAGTTGAATGATTAATTCAATCATAAAATTTACTTATTTTCTTAAGGTAATGCCTTCTGCACTTACTGTGTTTTAAGTGAATTTTTCTATAAAAAAGAAGCTTATACTGAAGAAAAACATGATATAGGAGTGGTTCAATATCCAATTTTTATGACAAATTTTGTTCAGAGAGAGTTTTGGAAGGAAAATGTACGTTATGTTATTAAGATTTAGATACATATAATAAAATTCTTATATATTTAATTTTTTTCTTAATGAGAATTGAGCATAGTGTACCATATATTGCTACAAAATATATTTATTTTTGGGAGTCTTCTGAGCATTTCTTATTTTCCCATAAGACTAGCTTTAAATAAATCTGTGCATGCATTAAAAAATCAATTGAGAATTGAGCATTTCGAGGCTTTGGTTTAAGATTCTAAACAACTCCAAAGCTGCTTATGTGCTTAGTTTGGTACTAATTAAATTATATATATAATATTGGAAATTATACTTAATTAGTCACTAATCACCACTGTATAAACTACTAAGTTAAAAGCCAGCAGAGGATAACCCAATAAACCAACGGGCTTAGCTGGATTGGTGGACGAGCATGGTTGGGAACCCCTCAACTCATCTTCGATTCCCCTCTCACTCAGCGCAACTCATTAAGTAGGAATAAAATAACTGCGGATTCTGCGCTTGAGGGGCTTGTTGCATGTAGGCTCGTCGATGGATTAGTTACACCGCCATGCATCTCCTATGGGGGAGCTATTATTTTGTGCGGACTCCGGATGGTCCCGTCCGGTTACACGCTCGGTCCCAAGAACAGTATATTTTTTAGGTAACGTGGCACATTTTTATTGGTCTCCGGACTCCGCACAAAATAATAAATCCCTATAAGGGGTGGCAGTGGGTAGATACTTCATTCCCAAAAAAAAATACAAAATCTCATTTGTCTGTAAAACTCGTACTCTTTATGGTTAATACCTTCTTCCAATGCTATCTATATTTGATTTGTCCATTACTTATCTCACTGAAAAAAAAGAAAAAGAAAAAAAAAAAACTCATCTTCAGCTTATCATTTACATGACACAAATAAGAGGACTGTATCATATATATATATATATATAATTTCACCAAATTTTCTATGAAAAAAATGATGTTCAATGTGTGTTTATCTAAGCGTTGCAGGAAGCACCTAATTTCTGCATATATTGATTTTCAGACGGGCAGATTTTTCCATATCTTATTTGTCATGAAAATCATGTCCCCTATTTTTATTCAAAATTATTTTCATGAATATTATGTCCACTCTCTCTCTCTCTCTCTCTCTCTATGTTCAGCAAAAAAAATATTAGTAGCTTAATAATTAAGTAGCCATAGGTAGAGAAGAGGGGAATGTAGGGACACATGCCTCTGTCCCCTCACCATGTAGTTTGAATATGTAAATTTGCAACTATACTTTTCATAAGAAGTTATTGTTAATTGAGATGTCCTGTCTAGATATATTTTACACAGTAACGCCCCTCTGAAAACTTAGCTCAGCTCCACCTTTGGAGCAGTGACTACACAAAAGTCTATTGGTTTCACAATATGAACCCACCATCTTCATAAATGAGGAAAAATTATTACGTGTGTTATTCGAATGTGCTTAGAAGTTAATTCAGATACATCACATCATTTAATATATAATATATTGAATAACGTGATGTGTTTGGATTGACTGCCGGACACGTTCTTACACCGCAAAGAATAATCTCTGGTAAATGAGAGCTTATATGTAACTTAATCAAATCTTGATAGCTACAATCAACAGTTTTTTAGACTAAAATTTAACATTACAGTGAAAGAATGCATGGCCTAATAGTTATTTGAGAAAGTTATGCTTTCAATCATGAATTCTATTCATATATTTTGATTTATGGCTCATCATTCTTCAAAAAAAAAAACAGGTAAATAGTCACTTTTTCCATAATTAAAGCTAATATGCAATGATTCATTGTTTTTTTACATATATTGGTTTGGAGGATTAAATCAAATGTAGTTCTTAAAAGAAAGTAAATACAATTATACATTCAAGCTATTAAAATAGGAAAAAATAGATATTAAAAATTAAATAAAAAAAGAAGATGAGTAGTTTCAAGCACCTATTATAACAAAAATCTCTCAAACATAGTATATGATTTGATATATTTTAAGACAATATAATTTTAGGTTTAGCTTGGGACAACTTTCTTAATTATTGCTTTCTAAAATAACTTTTTAGTACAAAAATTTTTAATCTAAGAAATTTTTAACTAAAAAGCTGTTTTAAAAATAATTAAAAAAAACTATCCCAAATAAAACCTTAATTTGGAGTTTTGCTTTACTTAGTGATCACTTTAGCTTTGATATCACTAATCATCCTCAAGTCCCCATTATAAACTCTATCTGGCATTCAAAGCTAATCAATTTGGATCTTCTTTGTCCATAGTTGCTCTTGCCATAAAAAATCTCACCATATTCAATGTAAAATTATTGTTTTTTATTTGAATGAGAAAATTATTATATTAGTCACTTTGTTTGAGTATATATAAATTGGAAAAGTTTAGCTTGAAAGGCTCTTTATGGATGGAATTTGTTTTTTTTTTGTCTATGTATTATTACTTAATTCACTAAAAGAAAAAAAGGGTTTACCGATGGATTTTTCATTAGAATTTATTGCAGAATTATTCCGTCAGAAATTTTGTTGATGGTTAAGTGTCCTGGAGAAATTTCGGGTGACTAGTATGTGAGAAATTTTACAAAAATGGGTTTTAGTAATTTTAAGTTATCATGCTCTCAAGTATAGAAATCTATGTTTCTGCGGATATTATGTTGATATTCCCTCATTTATTGGATTCTTTGTCGTTGTTGTTCTTCAGGATTAGTTATTGGAATGTTTAACGAGAAAACATCAAATTGATCATACTTATCTTCCCTTTGAATATAAGTTTGGTTAAAGCATTATTTAACATCATTCGTAACACTTTTTTGAACAAAAAAAAATTCCTTGAAGTTGGAAGTTAGCATTTATATCCTTAAAGTGGATGAATATATACCCTAAGAAGATGCATTTCATCCGTCCAAATTTATCATTGTTTATGAATGTGAACATATAAGACAATAAAATATTTTTGGATGAACACTCATCCATCCAAAAATATAAGTCAATAATCAAGACTCATTGATATTAAGAAATCAAATTTTATTTTATTTTCAATGTGAGGCTATCCTTTAGCCTTATGTGCAACTAAACAATCTCCCCTTCACATGAAATCGCTCTACATCGGCTATCAATCTTTCTAGAATGTGCAAAAGCATCCCATATGCTTATTATCAACCAACAAATTTATGTATTAATTTGGAGCAATTAAATTAATTTTTATAGGATTATTCATGTATAGGGTTTTCTAGATCACATGTTATTTGTATATATGAAATCAAAGGATTTGGATGTATAATTGATTGTTGCCTGAAAGGAAGACAGTAATAAATGAATTTATCAAAGGAGTTAATATTTTTCATCGAGGAGGCCGGCCAACTACCTTCTTCTTTTTTCCTGATGAGAGGTTTTGTTATATTTGTTCTAAGCATAAAAATCAAGCGTACTTTACGCTAGATGAGGTTACCATTAATTTATATCATAAATGATTAAAGCCACAATATTTGTTATGGACTTCATATAAAGAGTATGTGCAAGCCACATTTTAATTCTCAATGCGGTCCATCAACAAGTTTCAAAATAGTTTAGGAAGAAATGTTATGACGTACGAAGATATGATTTATGATGCAATCAACCCACAATTTAAAGAACATACGGAAGAGTCGCCAAATAGAGAAGTACAAGTCTTCTATGAATTAGTACTAGCATCTTAACAACAAATTTGGGATGGGTGCAACACTCACTCTGAGTTATTACTCGCTATTAGGGATACTGAGTATTAAAACTTAATGTAATGTTCCTCAAGTGTGTTTTAATCAAATTGTTGGGCTACTTTAAAAAACTAACCCTACATATAATATAAATGTAGTAGATTTATACAAAACTAAGAAGCTAGATTTCAGATTGTGTTTGATTACTACAAAAATAGATTACTATGTTAATGGCTGTATATTATATTATATGAATGATTTGTTATAGACAATATGTCGTCATTGCAATGTGCCATAATTTAAACCTAAATCTAAAAAATAATGAAAATAGAAGGATGTTCCACTTAATTACTTAATTATATTTACTTACCCATTATTCCAAGGCAGTTGTGTCTATATATATATATATATCAATAATTCAACCTCATGTTAACTGTTTTAAATTGAATGTTGATATTGCTCTGGATGGGAATAATTGGTGTATTGGTGGCTTAATTAGAAATTTTAATGGGGATTATGTTGTGGGTTTTACTGGCAAAACTGTGGAAACTGATATGCTCGGTGGTATCCTGTTGGCTGTCTTTCATGGGCTCTATCTTTGTGCTGGTTTGGATATTCAGAGTATTGTTTTGGAATGTAATTTTAATGAGGACCTTAAAGCTTTGCTTGAGGTGGATGGCTGCAGTTGTGGGTACTCTTACTTCTATACCTGCAAAAACAATAAGTTCTTTCTGGATTCTATGAACTGCTATTATAATATCGTTTCCCCTATGGTTAATTCTGCTGCTCGGGAGCTGGCTCTGCTTGGTAGTAAGTTTAATGGTATTACTGATTTATCTTTCAATAATCTTACTGTGTAGATTCAAGGATTGATTAACTTGGATAAGAATAGTGTGCCTTATATTAATGGTCATTAATTTTTTGGTTTGGGGTTTGTTCCAGTGCTTTGGTTGCTGTGTTCGGGTGGTTTATGTGTGGTTTTGTTCGGTGGGGGTTGCAGTTTGTTTGTCTTTGTTTGGGGGATTTTTTGGTGCGGGGGGTGATTTCTAGTTGTTGTTTGCTTCTAGTGTTTCTCTGCGTTTATGTTGTGTTTTTTGCTGGCCCTTGCTCTCTGGGCTAATTTCCTTTGGGGCTTGTTGTTTTGACTGGAAGTTGTACTGGGTGGTGAGGTTCTGTGGTTATTGTCTTGGCCTTCCCTCTTATGAGTTTTTTGTCTTCTGGGACTATGGCATTCCAGGGAGTATTTACTATCTTTTGTCTTTTAGTTTGCATTATACTTTTAGTTGCTTGCTTATTTTTTCTTCTCATAATTAGCTCTGTTGAACATATGACATGACATAACAAATATATTTCTTAAGTAGATATTCTAACTCATTCTTTAGAAGCTGAGGTCTAGAAGCACTTAGATCGAACACATCTTACTTTTGCCGCATATCTAGGAAATATAAGATTGGGCTTATATGCAAATGATATTACTCCATTTAATCATACAACCTCATCTTGCTAATATTGGCCAATGATAGTCACCCCCAATAGTCTTTCACGAAAGATGTGCATGACTAGACCATACATATTTTTCGCACTTATCATACATGGGCCACATAATCCAAAAGCGAAGATATATATATTTTTACAGCCCTTCATTGATGATCACCTTAAATTTTTGTGGGAAGAAAGTGTGACAACATATGATATTTCCACTAAACAGAATTTTGTAATGAGAGCAACTTTACTTTAGATAATCGGGATCGTTCCTGCATACAATATGCCATTGGGTTGGAGCAGTGTAGGGAAGTTAGCAAGTTCATATTGCATGTAATTTAATAAATCATTCACATTAAAATATAGAGGCAAGAACACTTGGTTTGATTGTCACCTTATGTTCTTAATTTCTAACCATCTATTCATAGAAAATAAAGATATTGAGTTGAGCTAGCAAGACCTGAGCCAACCCATATATACTAGGAGGTGGGAGCAAAATAAGCAGAACAAAGCTTCGAATGTTTGGAGCATGGGAACTACCCTCCAAGTAATAACCCCAATTTAAATTCTCCAAGTTCTTAAAAAAAATTTCTATGCTAGTGCTGCAGTATCGGGTGGGTGGCGCCCTGACATTGAGTTCTCTGGAATTTTAGGAATTAATTGGGCACACTGGTATTGGGTTTCGGGCACCGTGACACTAGTTCTAAAAACTTCATTTTTTTAGTATATAATATCTCAACCCATTCCCCCCCGCGCCCTAGGTAAGAGAAGGAAGAGGAGGAGAGAAAGGGAGAGGGAGAGAAAAGATGTTTCAGGCAATTTCTATCCATCGCTCCACTTAGAAAAAGACTTTTTTTGTGGTAAATAACTCGAATCTAACTTCTATTTTCAATTATTTTGATTTCTCAAATTTTATCTCTCAAAGTGATTAAAATGCATTATCACTTATTTTAATGAGTTTTTAATATATATGTAACTTTTGATATGTGGAAGACACCTTCCTCCAGAGTATTTTGGCTAGTTAATATTGAAATTTCACCAGGTGGTTTTGGCACTATGTCATTTTAATTGATCTGGTAATATAATATTAAATTATAAAATAATAAAGAAGTAATGTACTGCATTTAGATAAGGAATTTATAATATATATATTTGTATTGTTCATTTAAGTTAACATACATTTTTGGCTTACTATAAATATAGTGATGAGCATATATATTATTGCATTAAGTGTATATGATAATTGACATTATTCTTCATATAATGTGATATGCGTGAAAATGGGTATGAAAGATTGGCTATAAATAGTTGGCTGATTATTATCTAGCACATGAGAGTAGGCTGACAGATTTTTCTTAAAATAAAAGATTTGTGGTGTAGTCCTAAAGATATAAAAAGGAGGTATAAAGAGATTGATATAACATTATACACTGACTTCTTACATGAAAGTCACCTGACTAATTAAATTGCCATAAGTGTTATGACTGATTTATGAAAATATGACTGATATGATTAAGACTAATTTTAGTAGGGTTGGCTTATAGGACTGGATACAAGAAAAACATCATAGGTAGCCAGGTGTCCTATCTTCGTTGCACTAATATTATTTCTTGCACATGTATATTATATGATACATAATATGACTTATATGATAAGATTGATACATGAGCATTTGATAGATATAAATTGCATAATTTATATGATACATTGGCATTTGATATAGATGAATTATATGATACATGATATATGCATTGGTATTGATATGTTGCATTAGATATATGACATGAGATACATACATAGCCTAAATATTGCATGACATGCATATGAATATGACAGGTATATAGATTTTCTTAAATGGTATATAAGCTTCACTATTTTGAAACTAACAGATATAGAAATGATAGAACCTATTAATCCTTCACATGCGTACTGATTACTTATCACTGCTAACAAGATATAAAGTTGCACTGATTTTATTGCTCATATGATTTGACATAATTTATATTGATTGCTACATACTTAATTATACTCTCCCTATGGATACACCTACTACTTATATCTCTAGGCCTTTTGATTGTTAAAAGTCTTGGAAGAATTTGATATTTTCCAAAACCATTCAAATGACATTTTGATTGGTTCTCAAGTGAAGGGTGATTGGTAAAATGTTTTTTTTTTTACTTAAAACTCAATTATTGGCATACATGTTAATTCATAAATTTTTTTACAACTTTTTAAATGGATCAAATGCCACTGACGTGCACAGAGCTATAATAAAAATAAAAAGAAATTTAAGGAACCAATGATCCCTACTAAGATACAATATAAAAATAAAAAACAAAGGGGAGGCAAAGAACCCCCATCCAAAAGTAAGCCCCAGCTCAATCAATATTTGTCCAATCAGGAACCAACAACAATACCCTACAAAAAACAATCAAAACTAACCCTCACCAAGATCCGATTCAAGTAATGCAGATCATCAAAACACACCTATAAGAAATAAAACCTGCACAAAGAAAAAAGCTCAACGAAATAAATTAGCAAGGAGAAAAGAGAGATGCAAACTAAATAAACCAAGTAGATAGTCCAATAACAAGACAACCAGCCCCAACCTAGGAGTGAAAAGAAAAACTTACACAACAAAAGGAATGAAAAAAAAAAACCCAAAACTCACACTAATACCAACAAAACTATCTAAGAAGGGAATCCAAACCCAAAGAAAAACATCAACCATCCCGGCCCAAAAGAAAGAGAACACACCAGAACCCCACCACCAACAAATATGCCCCAAAATAGAATTACAACAACCCAAACAATGAACTAGCCACCACCCACCCAACAGGAAGAAAACAACATATGAGAATGTGGCCCAAAACAGTAGCCCCAAAACCAAAAGAGACCACCAGAAAGACAAATAATTAAGCCACCGGCCAATACAAAGTTATATCTAAGAAAAGTTCGACTTCTGTTATCATTGCTTCTTGCTTGGGCATAACATCTATATTTGCAAGAAATTTGTAAGAAAAATGTCCAACATCAACCATCAATTAATATTATTACTATACCACATGTCCAAAGTAATATTAAGGCATAACTCTTGTTGTCCACTGTTTGCTAATTTTTCTCCTAATATTAAAAATTCAGACCCCAATACACATAATGTAATTAGAATAGAAGACATCATGTGCGAAAGTTTGGTTGTGTTGGTTATTTAAATTACTAACAAAAGTTCTTGGATGTTTATTCATTACAATAGAAACTACTATCATATTTCTCCCAATTGATAACAATCAAAAAATTTTTGTCTGTCAACTATCACAAATTTGGTGAACCTTTCATCAACAACAATTTGTCAAAAAGTTTGTTAGTAATTGGACATCTTTTGTATTCATTTTGCTTATGATTTGTGAAGTTTGTTTTCTAATTTCATGACTTTCTACAATACTTGCTATCTTGCTATTTTCCTCGGCATTTTTTCAACATTAACTTCGTTTGGAATAGCTTTATTTATGCTATCTACAATACCTTTTCAATGCAAATTTTGTGAAGCAACGAAAAAGTAGAAGCTAAAAGCTGTCAGGCTTTGTTTGAGATTGTTTTCTTACTAATTTCTGCAGCAATTTTTTATACAAAAATTTCTTAAACACAATAAAAAATAATAATCAAAAGCTATCCCAAATGAAACAAAGCCTTAGTATTATTTATATCTTGGCTAGGCTTAACCAGAAAGATTAGGAGCTTAAAAAAATGAAATTCCTTATGAGCTCAAATGATAAATTTCAGACAAAAAGTATATTTTAATAAATAATACATTATTAAATATATAATTTTGGGTAAGATTTTTTTTTTTTAAAGGAATATGACGTACAGAATATATCAAAGAAACCTAACTGCTGCAAATTGTATGATGGGTGGTGCCTTCTTCTCTTCTTCCTTTGCTGTCTCTATTAGACGAAGCTTTCTTCTGCTTTTTCATTGTCTCTATCGTATGAAGTATTTCAAGAGCTTAGTAATTTGTCCATTTCATTAATTGCTTAAGGAAAAATTAAAATTAAAAGCAAGCTGTAATGCTGACATTTGATCATGTCAAAATCATATAGGTTGACTTGAAAATATCTAATTTATTTTTCCAGCAAAAAAAAAAAATTATAGTATATAGAATTAAACATATCTAGATTTCTTTCTTTTTTTTCTTTCTTTTAAAAAAGAAAAAAAAGGCATCCTTGTATATAAAATAAGAGAGCTCTTAATAGATGAGTCAGAAAATTTTCTAAATTGAAAATATAATTTAATTTTTTAAGTGTTTGTTTGAGACAATTTTCTTCTTGCTTAGTTTTTTTCAAATCAAAATTATAATTTCTCACAATAACTAACTTTACAAGAAGCTACAACATTCCCGAATGTAACGTTAGTCGAATGGGACATAATTTGAATTTTAAATATTAAAAATATCAATTAATAAAATTGAATTAATAAATTATATATGATATTTTGTAATAAAATTGAATGGCATTTTAGTATGTTCAATTATTGTACTCTTGCTTAATAGATAAGCATCATTTATTGTGATTTATACAGTACTAATATATCAAATAAAAATTAATTTTTATATTTTCTCTCAAGATTTTATTCTTTTTTTTTCTACTTTTGGTAAGCTATTCCTATCAAATTTACTTCATGTCCCAAATATTTCCCATAATCTATTATCTATTTCTAACCTTGTTAAAGACAACAACATTTCAATTACATTTGATCCGTCGGGATTTGTTTTCAAGGATCTGACGACCGATCAACAGCTGCTTCAAGGACCTTGTAGTGGCGGCCTATACAGGTTACCGAAGAAATCCGGGTCTCCGCATCCTCACACAGCTCTTTAGGCTTCCAATACTCCCTCCTCTGTGTGGCACGACCGCCTGGGACATCCTCATCTGCGCACACTACAATGGATCTCTCGCAGTGATCCTACTTTACATCTCTTTACATTTTCTAAACATTGTACTACTTGTGCTCAATGTAAAAATCACAAGCTCCCTTTCGAGCATTCACACTCTAGAACTCATACACCTCTGCACATTATACACGCCGACGTCTGGGGTCCGTCTCCGGTCTCCTCGACCCTCGGCTATAGATTTTTTGTTCTGTTCATTGACGATTTTTCCCGTTATACATGGTTGTTTCCGCTTATGCATAAGTCCGATGTCACTGAGGTGTTTAAACACTTTACCATGCTTATTGAGAACCAGTTGAATCATCGAATCAAAATACTCAGGACAGACGGAGGAACAGAATTTAACAACTATCAAATGAAATCCTTTCTTCTGTCCAAAGGCATCCGACATCAGGTGTCCTGCCCTTACACACCTGAACAAAACGGCGTGGCCGAACGGAAGAACAGGCACGTGATCGAAACCACTCGATCCCTATTACACCGAGCTTCAGTCCCGCATCCATTCTGGCCCGAAGCTTGTTCCACGGCGGCATACCTAATCAACAGAATGCCCTCCCCGAATACTCATAACAAGTCGCCACTGCAGTTACTGTTCAGCATCAAACCGGACTATCATCACCTAAAGACGTTCGGATGCGAATGCTTCCCGTGGTTACCACCACACATGCACACTAAACTGGAACCGAAATCCAATTCCTTCACTTTTCTCGGTTACTCGGAAAAACACAAAGGATACAAATGTCTTAACAGGGAGACTAACAAAATCTTTGTTTCCCGCCACGTAAAATTCTTTGAACATTCTTTTCCTTTCGCTAATAACATTATACTCTCTCAGGCTCCACAAGACGCTGTCCCCCCTGCTATGCTGTTA
Source organism: Dendrobium catenatum (assembly GCF_001605985.2). NCBI lineage: Eukaryota > Viridiplantae > Streptophyta > Magnoliopsida > Asparagales > Orchidaceae > Dendrobium > Dendrobium catenatum. Next base: position 429,157 of record NW_021319303.1, on the reverse strand, counting down.
CCGACACCTACGGCATTCGATCAAACACATTTGGCGACAACCTCAACCCCTCCACCACCACCGACAACACATCAACCGCCTCAACCAACTCTCTCCTCAAGTCAGGCAGTACAGCTCGATCATTCTGAATCCATTAACACCACAACCCTGCAACCTCATATACCCCCCGTTCGACATCCTATGACAACCAGAACTCAGACTGGCTCACTCAAACCAACCGCTCGTCTCAACCTCCTTGCCCACAGCATCAACACCTCTGACCACGATCCCGATCCCACAAGCTTTAAAGCGGCCGTCCAACATCACGAATGGAGGCAGGCAATGGCCGAAGAATTCTTGGCTCTCCAAAAGCAAGGAACCTGGCGTCTCGAACCACCCCTTCCCAACGCTCAAGTACTAGGCTGTAAATGGACCTTCCGCAAGAAATTTAACGCGGACGGCTCAATCGCACGTTTTAAAGCTCGTCTCATGGCTCAGGGCAATCAGCAAGCACACGGCATCGACTACGCTGAGACATTTAGTCCCGTAGCGAAATTTCCGACCATCAGAGTCCTGTTCACCGTCGCACTCTTCCACGGTTGGACGGTTCAGCAATGGGACGTATCAAACTCTTTCTTGCAGGCTGCTCAAATCCATTTACGGCCTGCGTCAAGCACCCCGTCAATGGTACACTACGTTCACCAACCACCTTCTTCAGCTCGGGTTCGATTACAGTAAGGCAGATCCGTCCTTGCTCACTTTTCACCGGGACAAAACACGCATATTCCTACTAGTCTACGTCGACGACATCCTAGTCACCGGCAACGACGACAAAGCCATCTCCTCCGTTCTGCTGAAACTGCAATCCCAATTCAGCATGAAAGATCTCGGCCCAGCACATCATTTTCTCGGCATAAAAATACAGAAACACTCAGATAAGTATTTTCTGTCTCAATCCTCCTATGCTGAATCAATCCTAAGCTCTGTCAATTTAAACAATTGTAATCCTCTCTCTAATCCATCTTGTACCAAATTACGAGACCAAATACCAACCGACGATATTCTCTCCGATCCAACCACCTACAGAAGAGTTACGGGATCCCTTCAGTACCTTACCTTAACTCGTCCCGATATCGCTCACGCCGTCAACGTACTAGCTCAACATCTCCACGATCCAACACCACAGCACTCCTATCTGCTCAAGCGGCTGCTGCGGTACCTCAAAGGAACGGTGAAACTCGGATTACCCATTCTCCCAGGACCACTTACTCTATCTACCTACTCCGACGCAGATTGGGCCGGCGATCCCAACACCCGAAAATCCACCACTGGGCACTGCACCTTCCTCGGCAATACTCTCATCTCCTGGTTATCTTCTCTCAGTTTCTACATGGTATCAGAGCGTCTGTTTGATCGGGCAATTCGCCGGAGGTAGGTGGCGGAGCAAGAAATTGTTCGAAGTCGTTTGCGCGAAGCAGTTTGAGGATTTGGTGACGCCAGATCGGGTAGTTGTCGATCGATAGTTGGTTGGGAACGAGGGTCTTGAGATTTGAGACAACGAATTTTAGTGATGGAGAAATCGGAGAGTTGTCCACCGGAGGACATGGTAGTTGATCGGTGGCCGCAGAGGACGAAGCCGATTGAGCGGTTGTCATTGACGAGAATAGTAGAAAAGAGAAAGGCCTGATACCATGTAGAAACTGAGAGAAGATAACTCCGGCAAGAAGAGTCGCCGGAGCTGAGGAAGAAGATGGAACGGATACCAAGAAATGCGATTCTGTTTATTCTTGATGACTCAGCCTAAGTACAAACTACAATATATAGAGAATGTTAATACACGTGTAAGGAATCTATTGGACGCGAACTCAGTTAGCCGTTGGAGGCTTTAGTCCGTGGTTCTAATAGATTTCATGTAAAAGCAGCAATCACATTTGAAGATGTTATTTTATGCATGTGTGAATTGTAATATGCCTTTAAAAAATTATTCGCATGATCATGAGAAATCTCACGATAATATTTGAATTATAAATTTCTAAAATTAAATTTCGGATCGACCAAATTTTGATTTCAACAAATTTATAGTAACTTGTGAAATGAACTCATCGACAACACGAATGATCCAATCTAATGACAAATGAAACCAAATCAAGTACTTGAGGTATATTTAAAAACTTTTGAACATTACTTGAAGGACTGGTTAAACAATCTTGAAATCTTGTATGCTTATAGTTAAATTGAGCAGCTTAGCAAGAAAAAATCTAAAAAGTCTATGATCATTTGATTCTGACATCATTTCACTCAAATACTGAATAAACAATCGATGATCAAGATGATAATATAGACTGCTCGATAGAGTATTTTGGATTTTTGACAAATTCACCAAAATGCCCCTCTCAAAAGGCTATAAATCGGCTTCATCCTCCATATGAAAAGAGATTTGGAGAGCTCCAACAACCACAATAAGTAATTGCCACCACATTCGCTAAATTCCCATCGTTTGACTATTGTCACTTGAATATTAACATATAACCTTGTTATTGTTGAGTTTTAATAGTTTGCTTATGGAAAATTGATTTTTGTAATCCCTACAATTACTAAACGCCCAAAAAAAAGCTTTAACTCCCTATATCCATTTTGCAAGAGCTCCTGCGCCGCACTACAATCACCTCACACTACACGAAATTCACCCATTTCCGGCTGCTTTTTCCGGCGGAAATTGAGCCTTTTTCGGCGGTTTTGTAATTTAGTAGCGGTTTTCCGGCGGTTAAAATTCCGCCGGTAAAAACCGCGCCGGAAAATAAATTCTGGCTGTTTTTTCCGGCAGCAAATTCTTCCGGCGGTTTGCCGGCGGGCTTAAACCGTCGATCAAATTAAAAAAAAAAAAATCCTAACGCCCCTGCCCCCGCCGCGACAGCCACCTTGCTCCCATGCTTTCCTACGCCCTCACTCCCACTCCCACTCCCACTCCAGTGCTGCCTGCGCCGCGCCAACGCCCATGCACTCCAGCCCCGCTTCCGCTGCCGCGCTCCGGCCAACCTCGCGTGCGCGGGACGTGCGCTTCGCCCGCTCCCGCATCTGCCATGAGATTCAAACAGCGGTCGTTTGGAAAGAAGTTCAAGCACCCGACCGAATTGCTGATGATGTAAATACGTTTCTTTCGTATTTATTTTTTATTTAAACTATATTCAGACAGAAAATCAATTAATTTTTAATTATAAAAAATGAAACTAATTAATTTAAAATAAAAATTAATATTTAATATAAAATAAAAATTAACTAACTTATTAATTTTAAAATGAAAATTAATTAAATAGTTAAAATTTTATTCATCTTCATTAAATTTTTAAAAGCCGGAAAATTGAAAAAGCCGCCGGAAATTCCGCCGGAAAATTTCGTGGGGAAAAATCGCCGGAAAAGCGCTGGAAAGCTGCCGGAAACTTGACCACCGGAAAGCCGCCGGAAAATTCCGCCGGATATTAGTGATTTTCCTGTAATGGATCAGAAATCACTGGCGATTAAAACCGTCACTATTCTATAGATTTAAAATAGCTGTTAAAGTGTTTCGTAAGTTCTTCCCCAGATGTTCCTGAATCACTACAAATTAAATATCTTTGCAGCAGATGTAATCATGACTGCAACAAATTTGTGGAGGTGAAATCTGTCATTAAAAGCTTATTTAAGTGTTGTGTTAACACTTTTCTTTAATTGTAGTGATACATAATAAAAATATGTTAAAAATACTGTTTGTACTCATAATTTTAAAGAAAAGTATCACTAAAATTTAATATTCAGACATACTTTCAACTTAAATGTGTATTTGTTCATTCTTCCTTAACTTTCTATGTACCTTCTTCATCAAATATTCATAAAAGTCATGCAAAAATTAAAAATTTTATAGTTGGTTAAAAAGAAATGGCTTTTTTCATAATAAGCTATCTCAAATGACATTTTTAAACTTTGCAAATTTATAATTTGCAATATTCACCAATTAATATTTCATATATATGATTATATATTTACAATGCAAACTCAAGCATAGAAAATTAATTGCAATAAAACCCTCAAGATATCCAACAAGTGGCTTTAAGTTATTCATATTTCATTTTAACTTCTTCTACATGCATTTTTGTCTACTTAGACTGATTCCAATGGTTCTATCATATTGGATTTGTTATAATATTGTGAATGATGTTAGCTATTAATTGTCTATTGAGGCCCAATTTTTAGTCTTTATTGCATTAAGTATTCAAGATTGATGCAATCTAATATAATATAAGGCAATTGAAAATGATGTATTGAGAAGTATCAACTAATTTTTGCTATGAAGTAAGAAGATATAATTGTAATAAGAGAAGAAATCCTAACAACTTTATGGTTGTGATGCATTCTTTCACCGAATAATATAAATCGAAGGGTCTTAGCTCAAGTGATATATTACTTTATTTATTTTTTTTATTAAAATTCAAAATGGTTATAAGTCCTTAAAATGATCGATAACTCATTAGTGCTCGAAGAACTACAATTAAAGAAAGAGTACCAAAAAAGACCTAAGAGTCGAGGATCGCTACCAAATTACAAAGAAAAAGCAAAAAATCTAAAAATACGGTAGGCAAGAAGTCTAATACAAAAAAAAGAGAAGCCCTTAGCTGATATAATCATTAAGGATTCTTTTGGGACAACTTTTTTGCTGCTTTATAAAACTGTTTTTTAATACAAAAATTTCTATTTCAAGAAATTTTTGTTAGAAATTTTTGTACTAAAAAGTTGTTTTAGAAAGTAGTAAAAAAGCTATCCCAAACGAAGCGTAAGACCAATAATGAGAGAAAATGCAGTCGAGAGAAGCAAAATGTCAATAAATAAGCAACGACCAGGCGACCCACCACCGGTTTAAGGCACCTCCGAAGGATAGAAGACTAGAATCTCAATTGCACTGAAACCTAAAAGGAGAAGCAAAAAGACCACCACAAAAAGATAGGGAGACAATAGAATTCAAAGGGAAAACCTCCAGAAATAGCACCACAATAAACAGTGAAAGCAAGATACAAATCAATTGAAGAGAAACAGTTAGTAAACCTAGAGTAACACCCTGCAGCTCAAGTGATAATAGTAAATGAGAAATCTTAACAACTTCACTTTTGTGGCTTTATATTGAATGATTTAGGATCATTAAACATTAATTTATTATTTATGATTTGATTAATATAATTAATTCATCACAATTATATAAGTTAAGCATAATGTCAAAAAACATATATATATATATATGATTCATATTTATTTATGTTATCATTGCATCACACATAATTTCCCCATATAGATTAATGATAAGTTTAATCACCAATACCTTTTATATGAAAACAGTAAGTCTACAAGTCCTTTCCTCTAGTAAAGTATACATCACCACATTGCTAAAGTTCTCAATTTGACCATAGTTAATTAATGCAGTCTGCACAAAACACTTATTTTGGAAGATGATTTCACAAACTAAGAGTTTGTTTGAAACTAGCTATCTTTCTGCTTCTTAAAGCGGCTTTTTAGTACAAAATTTTTTAATTTTGTACTAGAAATCTGCTTTAAGAATCAGAAAGAAAGCCGCCCCAAGGCTTCATTTGGGATGACTTTCGTACTGCTTTTTAAAGAAGCTTTTTAAAACTAACTTTAAAAAGTAATAAGAATATTGTTCTAAACAAATCCTAATTAATCTATATATATATATTGTAAGGAACCTATTTATATGACAATTTGACCTGTAACAGAACACAATGGAGAAAAATGATTCATGTTGCTGACCCCATATAGTGAGATAAAAACTTGTTGTTATTGTTGTATGGTAAGGAACATATTTCTTACTTTCACATGGATTCACATGAGATCTACTGTCAACAACAATTTTATATAATTATTTTTTGACAAATTTCAGTATTCTAAACTAATGAGCTCTGATGTAAGCTTTCTTTGATTCATTAGATTCCTAAGTAAATTTTTTAGTAAGAAAATATATTGTGTGAAAACCTAATTATAAAGCCTGAAGAAATTGACTTGTTATTGAAATTATTGCATCCACTGCTCTATATTGATCGCCCAAGTGAGTGAGTGAGTGAGTGATGATTCTACTAAGCTTTTTCATGTTCTCCCTCAGCAACTCTTCTGCTTTCTGAATAAGGAGCCAATCAATTCAGAGCCTAAAAAGAATCATCATCTGAATTATAGCCATTAAAAAATGGTTAGTACACAGCTTATCTTTTAAGAAAGCAAAGCAAAGTACTGGACCACTCTATAAACTAGTGCGGTTATTAGGTATTAAAAATGCTTAAGAGAGTAATGGTGGAGAAGTGCTTCAGTGGAAAAAGAGATCAACACTATATGCTTAGCTTAGCTTTGGTTCAGTGGGAAAAAACATTATGTCAGAAACTCCTGATGAATTTCTGTATTTGCATAGTTGTAGTACTAAGTGTGCTAGACAAAATGATTTTGATAATATATTGTTTCTTTTTGCCTTTCTTGTAAAATATTGATAGGAGAAAAGCCTAATCCAGTGAAGCTTCAGCTAGCTAGCTAGCTTGCTTGATGATCTCATGGATCTTGGAAACCCTCAATTACTTCTTTTTCATTCATCTAATAGTAAAATAACTGATTCTACAGGAAAATTGGATCATTATACAGAATTTCTTGAAGAAAAATACTGCCGGTAATTAGTATATCTAACGGAAAATTCGATGGATTTTTATTGAAAAATTTATCGGAAATGCATATTTACGAAGGAAATTTTCCAATTTTTCGTCAGATATCGATCATTTTTCTGTGGGATCAATTGGTGAAAAAGAGATAATACATAGATAAATAAAACTAAAAGGAATTAGCCAGCAGATCTAAGAAGCTAAAGACTAGAACAAAGAATATGATGATCAGTAGCCAATAACGAAAGAGTCCTTAGAAGGATATATAGGTAATCATTCCTCAAAAAACGAGATTGCAATAATGCTGGTGTTAGAAAACACTTAAAAACTTCTTTGTTGCTTTTAAAGTCTGCATGTGGAAGTGTTCATTAGCTTTTATTTATTTTGTTTTTGTTAAAACCTAACAACGGGCCTACGCGTTAATATTAAAATAAAAGTACAAGTTCTTAAAAGAGATCTAATACTCGACAAAGCTCCGAAGAGCTGCAATCAAAAGAAAATTAAAACCTAAGAGCCAAAGATCCCAACTGATTACGAAGAAGACATAAAGCTAGAAAATTTCACCAGAGGCCAGGAGTCATCACCCAAAATAATGGAGGAATAAAATGGTAGCTAGGGGAGCAGAAAAAAACACCTGCACAAAAAAGAAAGAACCAAACAAAAGCATATAGGAAAGTATTCATTAGCTTGTAGTGGAAGCTAACTTGATAGTAACAGTTCATAAAGAACAATGGCAAGCAATAGATCGATGGTTTCTTTCTCTAAACATTTTCTAATAAAAGTTTTTTCCCTCTCTTTAAGGATGAATTGTTCTGTGCGGACGTCAAACGTCGATCCAGAGCCCAATAAAAATGTGCCACGTCACACCCTACTCGGTACCGCGGTTCGGTATTGCTCGTTACCGAGCTCGGTACTGGATGACGTGACTGCACCTGATTCGCCTCTGGGCGGTAAGCTATGTCCGATTAGGGCTGCAAACGAACCGAGCCGAGCCGAGTATGTGAGTATTCATGTTTGTGTTCATTTAATATTGGCTTGTTCAAGTTTGGTTCATGTTTATTCGATCTTTATTGTTTGTGTTCATGTTTGATTCATTTAAATTAATGAGTGTTCATGTTCGATTCATGTTCAGTTCATGTTCATTCGTTTAGTGCTTATCGAGCTTTAAACAAACAAACATGAACGAGCTATAAACGAGCTCTACTTTTAGATGTTCATTAACTTAACAAACTAGCTTTATCGAGCTTCCTAACAAATGATTACATCAAGCATGTTCGTGAACATATCTAACAAATTTTTTAAACTATCAAACAAATATGTTCATGAACATATATATATATATATGAACAAACACATTTATAATAAAAATAATTGTCTATGAACATAAAAGTAGCATTAATAAAGACCATAATTTATAAATAAATAGCCATATCGAGCTTTTATCGAGCTTAATGTTGAGCTTGTTCACGAACTTCAAATGATGTTGTTCACAAACATAAATGAGCCGAACGCATTAGTGTTCAAGCATGTTTATTTAATAATCGAGTATTTAAAATATTGTTCAAGTTTATTTGTTTAGTTAATTAAACGATCACGAACGAGCTTTAATAGAACCGAACATCGAGTAGCTCGTCGAACGTTTGGTTCGCTTGCAGCCCTATGTCTGATGTCCGCACAGAATAATCTCTCTTTCTCTTTAAGGGTGAAAAAAAAACATGATTTGGATAAATGGATTTGCTTTGAAACTTTCATAGTTTGTTTGTTCTTTAACTTTGATTTTCTGCATAAAATTTAACAGTCATGGCATCTACTTCCCAAGCACTGAGGTTGCTAAGAACTAAAGATTTATTAACAAAATATTCACTTGTTCACTTTTCTGAAGCCATTGCATGTGAAATGGAGCATCTTAAATATTGTTCTTAGGAATCTGTGGATAGCTCAAAGATTTCTTTATAACACAAAAAGCTTTGCAATTAAGGATTCCAAATGAGAGAGGATGACTGATAAGGCCATGAATAATTAGCTCACTTAGTTTTACACTAATAAAAGTTATCTACTATGATTCTTCCCTATTAATTACAAAAAATAGTAATATTTAAAAAAAAAATTTTACTTTTTGAATAATATTCCTCACAATTACATGTAAATACAAGCAACAACAAATATAGAATTTATAAATATGATTTTTTTTTTAGGGAAACTCACGGTGGGGCCTACGCGTTAATTTAAAAAGAAATTACAAGTCCTTAAGGGGACATTCAGCTCATTAATGCTCGACAGAGCTACAAAATAAGAAATTAAAGAAAAACCTAGGAGCCGAATTTCCCCATCCATAGGTAATACAAAATTGCCTAGATACAATCTAAGGCGACGCTGAAAAGACGTCCAAAAAATAAAGACCAAAAAGTAATCGTTCAACCCAGTCTTTCCAAGAATTGATAAATATTAATTAATAGATATGGATTGCATCTGAGGTTTCATTTGAGACAGCTTTATTGATGCTTTCAAAAAGCAATTTTTTAGTAAAAAATATCTAGTTCAAAAAAATTATTTTAGAAAACAGTAAAAAAAACCGTCTCAAACGAAGCCTAAGATTTCATTTGAAATAGTTTTCTTACTGCTTCTTAGAGTAAAAAGCTGTTTTAAGCAGCAATAAGAAAGTCATTTCAAATGAAGCCGAATTCAAATCCCATATTTTTTCTCATTCTTGAATTTTTCACGTAAAAAATCCTAATATCTTACTACTTTTTTCTGTACCCGCTGAATTTTTATTCAAAATTAGGATACCAACATTCTATCATAACTTTTCTAGCAAGTAATAACAAAGCTAATAAAACCAAACTAATTTATAATTGCATACAACAACTTAAATATTTCAAATTGATATATTATAATAACTTTATATTCACATATTTATACTTTTAATAGATAAATATTTTTTTAAAAAAATGAGTAGCATTGGAAATAAGGAGAGGGAAGAGAAAGGACAAAGGGGACAAAGGGAAATGGAGGGAAAAGTGCCGCATCGATCTCAAGAAGAAAGCAGGTGGGAAGGTGGAGATTTTAAGTACAGTTCCTCCAAAATCCGGGAAGAAAATATTGAAGAGGAAAGTAACAAAATAAGAGTCATAAGCAGCAGCAGCGCAAAAGCCAAGAGATGCCCAGGCCGTCTTGTACTTGTAATCGCCCGAAATATTAGGGGGGGATAATCTAATTAATTAAATAGTTAGTGGGATAAATATCAAATTTGTTTTATTTTATTTTAAAATAAATGTAATATAAATTTAAATAATTATTTTAATATATTTTTTAGAAAATAAATTTATTATAGTAAGTGGTTTGATGGTATGAAATTTACTACAACCTTAAAATATCTAAATAATAATAATAAAATTATAAGAGTTCTATAATTCAATTCCTCTTGAAAGTGAAACTATACACACCTCTTTTTGAGTTTTTTTTTTTTATTTATGAATGGTCGACCCAATGTAAAATGTTGAATGGAAAATTTAATATTCATTCAATGAGATCATTTTTAATCTTTTTAATAAAATGGTATACTAATATGGCTAACTCAAAACATCTTATTTTAGTATTGATACATCATCAAAAAATTATCTTGACCAGGCACGAATCTTGAGGGAAAATCAAGTTGAAAGCTTCAAAAATTAAAATTGAGACCATCCGGACTCTGCTTTCTATAAACTTACAGTCGAATTGAGCATCTTGGAAACACGAACTCAACAATACCAAAATCGACCAAATCCGAGCTCAAATGAGTCAAAATCAAAAGACTCGATGCACTTTTCGAAAGATCAAAGAATAATTTGGGTTATCAAACGGTCTCCAATCGTGACATGCTTATAGTCGAATCGACCAGCTCGACAAGACAAATCTAACAAGCACAAGATCATCAAATTATAATATCAATAAGACAATCAAAGGTCCATTGAACGGTGCTTGATCGTAGGAATCAAGATCAGTCGTCCATTCAAACCACTACCAATTTATCCTTGATCTTTCACTTATTTACAAGTTATGCCGCTCAAGAATTCTATAAATAGAACCTCATTTCCTCTAGAAAGGTGGGGGGGCTAGAGAAGAAGGAAGAGAAGGAAGAAAGCCCTAGCCACCTAGCTCCTAACTCAACCACCGCCAGAGTTCTGCTGCATCGCCGCCAGGTTCGACAGAATATTCCACGACGCAACAAGTATGTAGAAATAATGATTGTAAATATAAAAAAATAAATGAAAAATTCAAATTTTATGATTTAAAAAGATGCCCGTTAGTTGTTGATTTAACATTTTCTTGATATATGTACTTTCCAAAGTTGTAAAAATAACATGGTCTTCGTTTGCGATAATTTTCTTATTATTTTCTAAATCAGCTTTTATACAAATTTTTTTAAAGCAGCAAAAAAATTGAAAACCTTTATGCTTTCATGGTTTTTAAGCTGTTTATATTTCATGATTGTTGTGATTTAGATCTCGTTTGGATCCTACACTCCTTTTGCATAAGTTGGTAAAGAAACAGTTATTGAAGAAACATAGTTCTTAAAATAATTATTTAAGAAAACTGATAGTTGTTTTGTTACCGTATTTCAAAATAAAATTATCCAAAATAAAATTTTTGGCTTCATTTGAGACGGTTTTCTTATAGCTTTTCAAAGTAGTTTTTTTCTGGTACAAAATTTATAATTAAAAAAAATTATATTAAAAAAAATCCCAAACAAAACCTTAATTTTAAACTAATAAATTCTATATGAAAAAATAACAAATAAATTATGAGTATAAAAAAAATAAAAAAATTATAACAATTTGAAAAAAATTCAATTGCCAAATCATTAAAAGAAATAATTCACTTGACAAATTGCTAACGCCATGTTGATAATTGGGACAAATTTAATTGTTAAGAAATTCGTTGAACAGACTTAAAAATTAAACTCTGCGGGCTTAAATTAATTGAGTAATTAGCAACTCTAACTATATAAAGGCGAACCAATTACTGAGTAAAACGTAATTAAGCGAGTGATAAAATGTGTTATTAAACTGTTAGTGCACCAGCCGGGAATCGAACCCGGGTCTGTACCGTGGCAGGGTACTATTCTACCACTAAACCACTGGTGCGATTTTAATTGAATTGTATTTCTTTATATATATTATTAGAATAACTTATACAATAATTTTGGATAGTTGCACAGTAAATGAACTGTTATGGGTATTACATACATTTTAATTTTAATTAGGATAATAAATCTCTTATAATTATCATAATCCCATAAATTTAATTATGAAACATTGCTTTTCATAACATAATATTTTTAAAAAGTTGGATTAAAGTTTTTGTCAAATATAAATAAGGGTTATACGAAAATTAAATCTATGAAAAAAAGTTGAGAAAATTTTGATTTGATTAAATTTGAATTCGTACAAGTGTTTATATTAATGCAGGTTCGTGAACTTGAGACAAATTAATCCATAATTAGAACCTAAATCTATGAATGATTGTGAGAGCGAGTGACCGAGATCTATGATAATTGGTTTGTTTGCGAGCTGGTGTTAAGTTGGAAGGATTTTGTAGTGGGAGGCTGGCTAGACGTTGTGGTCAACTCGTAATGAGACTTGTATCATCACGACGGTACTTTTGAGTATGCGAAGGTTGATGGGGTAAAATGTTGAGGTATGCATTGGTAGGACAAGTAGGAGGGCCCTAGGTGAGGGAAAATTATTACATCTGGCGTCCGGATTTATTCGGAGGAGAATCCGGAAGCGTCACGTCACCCGAACCCCGATGCATCCGGGTGGGTCTGGGTGACGTGGCGTGTCCGAATTCGCCTCCGGACGGTTCGGACGCCAGACGTAATAATTCGCCCTAGGTGAGAGTCTTCCTATATCTGAGCTTGGATGAGAGGATAATAGCTTTGAGGTTAGAACTAGTGACTGAGGTAGTGGTGAGTGGAGATCTGCTTGCTTGATAAATTATTCTTGGCTCGCTCTTCCTAGGGTTTCTAAGAGAACTCATCTTGAGGTCAAGCCAGTATCTTTGTTATGATCCAACAACTATCTGTTAAAATACTCGTGAAAACATTTTTGCGTACACATAACTCATAATCAAGTGCATAATGAAATTATATCAATAAATCAAGTTGAAATTTATTTTTTTTCTTTATTTTGTTAGATTTATACCTTCATAGAAAATACCTTATAGAAGAAATTAAATTACATCATTATTTCATACTAAAAAAATACAAAAAAAAACTATCTAAAAAAACTTAAAATTTAAAAATTCGTCCATCTGTTAATTAAGAAGTTAAATTACATCATTATTTCAACAAAAAAAAAAAACTAAAAATGACTACCTCAAAGAAATCTTAAAATTTAAACTTTTGCCCACCTATTGAATTCAAAGGTACGTATATAATTCATCACAATTAATTTTTTAATTCATTTGTTAAATATTCTTTAATAAAGTTGTCCATTCATATAAATAAATATAATAATAAGATAATTGTTAGCCTTAACTTAAAAACTTCCATAAAATCTCCTTAAGAAATTAAATAATATAAAAAAAGCAACATAAAATCATAAAATAATTTGAGATGATCACATAAAATTCTAGTACTAATCTTCTATTTAATTTTGTATTAAAAACTATCAAATAATATTTTGAATTAATATACCTTTCGGAATGTAAAGAAGAACTTACGAGAATTCAAAGACTAATGCTTTAATGTATTTAAAAAAAAACAAAGAAAAAAAATAGAGAATGATCAATGATTTTATCGAGCTCGGTTCAAATTCGAGCTAGCTTGAAATGGAACTGAACCTAATCAAAATCGAATCAATTCGAGTCATAACCTAATTCGGAACAAGTCTATGTAAGTTCGAGTCTATTCGAGCTGGTATTAATTATTTCAGCTCGAAATTGACACCTTCACACCCCTAATCTCACCCACCTATTTTATATCATAAATGGAAATTAAATTATGTATGAATTCCATTGAATGTTTGTAAAGTTTATGCGGTCTCACTTGTGAGGATGTCGAATTTTTGTAATTAGTGGAGTCATATATGTTAATTTATTTCCTATTTTCCAATAAGCAATTTTGGACCTCCTAAAGCAGATTTTATATTATTTTATCTTATTTTGTGTTCAAAATTAATTTATTTTAATAATTACAAATCTGTCTCTCTCTTTCTCATTAGAATTATTACTTGCGGTCACCAGACCGTCTGGAGGCGAATTAGGATGCTCCACGTCACCTAATACACAGTACCGATACACAATCAAATAGTGACGTGACGCGTTCTGATTGACCTCTTGACAGCATCCGATAACCACATGTAATAATTTCTTCTTTTCAGAGACCAATAACATAGGTGTCTGAATACGTTCATAGACCAATAACCATGCACCACGTCACCTATGTTTTTTTAAATAATAATAAATTTATAGACAAAAATAATTTATTTTCTTGAAATAATAATACTTATTATTTAAAAAATAAAATAACCTAAACATTCTGATGTATTGATATAGAAAAACATAGGCTTTGTTTGCATAGTTTTTTTGTTGATTTTTAAAATAACTTTTGAGTATAACTTTTTGAACTAAAATGTTTTGTATTAGAAAGAAGTAAGAAAGTTGTCCCAAACGAATCTATGGTATACCTATTTTTATTTCAAGGAGGTTACATCAATTGGTCTAAAGTAGGGGGTCTAATTGAGTCATGCATGTTTGTGAGCTAGCTTGAGCTTGGCTCGATAAATACCTCGTGAGTCTAGCTCGGTGAGCTAATGAGACAAGCTTGAGCTAGCTAATCCTAACTCGGTTTTTTTTTTTTTCTTTTTAATTTGGTAAGCAATTTTTAAAATCCTGACTCGATTTGTTAGCTTGTGAGCTGGCTCATTAAAAAATATTAATATAAAATGCATTTAATATATAATAGTATATAAGAATTTAAATATAAAGTTGTTAAAAATATTTCAAAAAAATATCTCACATATTTATATCAAATTATTTTGTTTATTTCCCTTAAAAAAATTTATTATTTCTATCATTTTATTATAATAATTATTTTCTCTCTTTCATAATAAATGAACTAGATTATGAGCCAACTCAAACTTATAGAATTAACTCGAGCTCGGCCTCAAATTTGATCAATTAATCAAGCTTAATCTCAAATAAGAGGTGGCTCTAGCTTGACTTCTCGTTAATTAAGTAGAGCCTTATTACAATTCCAAAGTTCATTTCCTTGGCTACAATGCAATAAATATACTAACTTCTCTTTTCACACCTGATACATCCTTCTAACTTTACAGATATTTTCCATTTCAGGAAATTAGATCACTTCATAAATGGAAGCTGAAGCTTCAGCCTCATTCTGCTAATGGTCAACCATTAATGGAGTTATTGTTTTTTTTTTTTTTTTTCTTATGATGGAGTTATTGTACTTCTCAATCACAGAAGCCCAAATACTTTGTCCCCTTTAATGCGAGGTCTAGTACGCAGCTTATTTAGGTCAGTTGATTGGTAGCTAAGCTTTGAATATCAATTAAGAGATTATGAATTTGGGCATTGCATATGTGACGTGTGTGTTAGTTTATCTTAATTGGCCTAAATGTCCAAAAAAAAAAAAACACAAGGTCAGGCTCTAACAAAAAATTATTCTGTGCGGATCCTGGAAGGCATCTGGAGACCAACTAGAACGTGCCACATCACTTTTTTGCTCGATACTGCTATGTATCGGGTGACATGATGCATTGCATTCTGATTGAACTCCGGGCCGTTCGATGTCTGCACAGAATAATTTCTCGGTTCTACCACTTCCATTGTATGGCAACTGGAACTATTATTTCTACATTCTATTCACTATGTTTACACTTTTGTTTTAGAATGATGAGCGACGGGTCGTCTCGTAATGGCGAGAGAGACGCTAAAAGTTAGTGTGAGAGAATGAAAACGGACATGCATATTGAATGTCTGATGAGCTTAGTACTAAAATTATGATAAAATATGTGACTTGAATTCGTCATATTTGAGGTAAATTCATCTCCTTCAACCAACGAGTTCTAAATCCTTTCACTCACAACCTTTACTCTTTTTTTTTTTTGGAACGGGATATCCACGCCACTACCACCCCAAAAGGGCGCTTGGAGGCGTGACTAATTCTCGACTGACCTAGAAGAGGCAGCCATCATAGAAATCTCCCGGCCTGCACTTGATTGGATCCCACTCAAGAGATGCTAACGCTCGAGGAAATCGAGCACAGGTTGGGGCTTCCCAACTGTACTCCCCCACACCTTTACTCTTTAAGTTTTGTTTTTGATTTTTTCACTCTTTTTGTCCACACCCTATAGCTTTCTTTGCTTTTTACCCCTTTGTCAGAGCAGTTGTTTGGCCCTTACAGAACAGATGCGACGTCCAAACCACCTCTCACCAACACTTTTATTGAAAGAATGAACAGAATAATATACCAGTTCTTATCAACAATACTGTCAAGAAAAAGAGAAAAAAATTTCTTTTTTTTCTGCCAAATTTTCTATTCAAATGATGTAGCACAATCTAATATGTAAACAAATATTACTGATAGAAACTTTCGTTAGCAAGCCTGCATCAAAGCTATTCAGCTGGTCCTTTCAGCCAACAACTCAGTTGGATTTTTTTTTTTATCAGAGTTAGTAGGAGAACTGCTCCCCTCACCCACTAGAAAACAAAGAAGAAACACAGAATTTGTCAAACTGGAGATGAAACGGTCAGATTATTAATGGAGACATGCAGAAAGAAAAATACAAATAATAGAAGTTTGAAGGCCGGCAGGAATACAGCAGAAAAGACATTATCGTGTTAGTTGAGAACTGAGGCTAAGGGACCTGCTTGATTGCTGACGGAGGATTGGCAACTTGCTCTGTTGATTAGCTGACCACCATTTTTATTTTTATTTTTCTGTGGCTCAGCAAGCATTTGCTTCTTTTTGGGGACGAGGATATCTACCCGGTGCCACTTCGAAGTGAGCGTTTGGCGGTGTAACTAATCCTTCGGCGGATACTAATTAACGAGGCAACCCACCGGCATTTGACCCACACTTACTTTGCCCCACTGAAGAGGCGAGGTCGTAGAAGAGGGGATTCGAACACGGGATGAGAGGTTCCTAGGGTTGTCAATATTTGATACAATCTGAAAACCAGACTCAAACCCAACCCAAAAGTTTTTGGTTAGGGTCAAACTGGATCCGAAACGGGTCGGGTTCAGGTTCAGCAAATCGACCAATTTCAAAAACAGAGTCAGGTTCGGGTTGACCCATTGACCTGAAAACTCCGAGATTGACCCCTTTTTTACCTGGTTTTGAACTGAAAATTGCATATTGACCCTTTTTTTACCCAAAAACTAGCAATTTTTAGTTGATCCCAAGTCATTCGGGTCATGTACGTCAGGTTGTCTCGGACCTGAAGTGGGTCGGGTTTAGGTCCGAAAAACTGACCGGTTTGCAAAAACGGGCTCGATTTGGATTGACTCGAATAGTGCCGGGTCAGTTCCGAATTTGACCCAAACCCGACCCGTGATCCGAAATTAACACCCCTAGAGGTTCCCAACCGTGCTCGTCACCAACCACCTTAAGCCTGTGTGGGTCAACAAGCATTTGTTGTTATATATTTTATTGATTATATAACAAGTAAACAAAAAATAGACATTTGGTTCTAAGATCTTAAGAGGAGTTGAGCTGTTGGATTGGCCAAATGGATAAGCAGAAAAATTATTTGCAGAAGATGAGAAGCATTAGTTGAAAGTCAATTGCTAAATGAGTAAGTTAGTTGGAGTAATTAGGACTTAATCAGATCAGTTAATGATTAGCTAATGAATCAATAATTGCACCATGCACAATAATTGTGGTAGCGAATCTACTCGATCGTCGCATCAGTGATGATTGTGAAATTATGTACGGGCGACTGAAACATCAATGAAAAATAAGAGGAAAGAAATTCCCCCCCCAAAAAAAAAAAAAAAAAAAAAAAAGAGGAAAGTAGTTACACACGTTGGGATGAATGATGATGATGATGATGATGATGCTTGAGTGGGGAGAAAGGTATTGAAAATTAGGGTATTACTTTAGAAGTCCACAAATGAAACTACCACAAAGTTTTAAATGGGGGCTATTACAAAGTCTATAATAGAGATTATTATAGGGGGGTAAATGAGTTGAGTCGAGTTTGAGTCACGTATAACTTTGAGTTCGGCTTGTCCAATCAATAGTAGGCTTGAATTCGAGTTTGAGCTAGAGTCAAGCTTATGTATTGATTGGCTCAAGTCAACACGTAAAAATAAACGTAAGCTTTAGCTCGATTCAAGAGCTCATCGGAGAAGCTCATCAATAATGTTGGAGAAGTTCATCGAAGAAGGTTGTAGTGGTAGCTTGCTGGAGAAGATGACATTTGCAGAAGTCTTAGCAAAAGCTCAAATCGGCTCAAGAAATCGAAAAAAAAATAAAAATAAGAAGCTTGAGACAACAATTAATGGTGCATGCACCATTTAACTCTTTTTTTTTTTTTTCTGCCAAATTTTAATTTAAAAGTTTTGAGCTGACTTGGGAGTGTACTTTTGTCAAATTTGAACTCAAACTTGTTTAATTTTTGAGCTCATAAATTGATAAACTCGTTAGAGAGTCGAGTTCTATTCAGCTTGGTTCCCTAGAGGCAGCCACAAAGCCTATAAAGAACCAAAGTAGAATCAAAATAACTGCCACCATCTTATTACTTTCTATAATAGCTTTCTAGCATCAACATTTTTTGAAAACTTTAAAAAAAAAATATTGACAAAAAGTTGTCCCAATCAAAGCTTAAGACTGCTTTTGAAATGTGCTTTTTCATTACTTTCAAAAATATTTTTTATTAAAAAAATGCTTTAGAGAAAGCAATTTTTTAATACAAAAACACCAGGTTCATAAATTTTTTGTATTAAAAAACTGATTTAGAAATCAATAAAAAAGGTGCCCCAAATGAGTCAAAATAAAGCTCATTTGAGATGGCTTTCTTGCTGCAACATTTTAGTAAAAAAAGATGATTTGTTAAATTCCATCAGCATAGATATCGCGGGTTGCAAATTATACTTTTGTCTGTTGCTGCTTTCAGTGTAGCAACTTTCCTTTCTACAGCACACATGCTGAAACTAAAGGCTCCATTTGGATGTGTGAAGATTTTGAGGGTGCAATTGGGACATTTTTTCAATTTTTTAAATTATAAATCATTGCCATATTTTTATTTGTTATATTTTTTTCATTATTTTTTGTGATAATTTTTTTTTTAACAATTAACTATGCTAGATTGTGATAGTTATGACAAAATTATTGTGCCATTATTAGGGGTGTCAAAAGGGTCGACGGGTCAGGTTCGGGTTAAACTCGACTTGACTCGGTCTAAACGGGCCAACTCAAACCTGACCTGTTTTTGCAAACGAGTCAGGTATTTCAACCTGGACCTAACCCGCTCGAGTTACCAGGTTGACCTAATCCAACCTGACCCGCGAATCCATTTGATTAAAAAACTTGAGACGGCGAGTGCGACGACAGGAAAGGCAGCACGATGGTAGGAGAGGCAGTGCCAGAGACGCTACACAGTGAGGTCGACGATGACCAGATGGATAGACCAGACATGCAAACTCGACATCTCGAATGGACTGATCACTAATGCCTGACGGACCGCATATCGAGGACCTACAGTGCTAGCTAATGGGTCGCGCGACGGGACGCTGCACGGCGGAGTGCTGGCAGGCTGCGACTCGACGTCTTGAATGAGTCTGACATCCCTTATGACCAGACGTCCAGAGACTCCAGACGACTTCACGGTCATGCACCAATGACCAAATTGTGGGCCATGCGACAGTCATTCTCCCGAGTTAAATTGGGTTGATTTCGGGTTTATAGGTCAAACTGAACCTAATCCAATTTTGCAAACAGGTTAAAAAAAACAAACCTTAACATGGTATCATATAGCTCGTGAAGATCACTGGGCTTCCATGGCGTCAACGACAACATCTATGATCGGTGATCATTCCGAATCATCCGTCTCCATCACTCCGGCTCTTTCTTCTTCGCTCAAATTCGTTCTATCAAATCTCAAGAACACTGTTCAAAACCATCTTTCTCCGGATAATTATCCGCTCTGGAGCTTGCAAAGTCTCAAAATTTGCCGTGCAAATGGATTGGAATCGCTTCTTGATCCTCTGTCTAAGGCACCTCCTCAAACTCTTCAGCGAAGCGACGGTACGACTGCGCCCAATCCAGCTTATGCACAATGGGTTTTAAACGATCAAAACCTCGCTGCGTCTCTATGCTCCACCATATCCGCTTCTATTTTACCCTACATACTTAATCTTGACACAACGTCGGCTATCTGGGCAAATCTTCAAACTCGGTTCCAATCCACAAACAGATCGAAAGTCATTCAATTAAAGAATGCACTGCACAATGTGTCTCTCAAGAACCTGACTATGGTTCAATATCTAAACGAAGTAAAGTCACTGGTAGATCAAATCTCAGCTGACGGTGGCCACATCAATGAGGAAGACATAATTCTTTATATTCTTCGTGGTCTCCCTCCCAGCTATCAATCCTTCAATACGTCCATCAGAACAATGACGCAACCGCTCAATCTTGATCAGCTGTATGCCTTCCTCATTATCGAAGAGATATACATGGCGTCTGAGCTAGGACATCTTGCGGTGCCCGATTCATCTACCATGGCTTTGTTCTCCAATAGAGGCCGAAGGGGCAAAGGAAGATCTTATGGTCCAGCAAACGTCATTAAAGAACCTCCTACTCAGGTTCCAACGTGTCAGATTTGTCTAAAGAAAGGTCACACGGCGAATGATTGTTGGCACCGGATGAATGCTCAATTTGTTCCAAAATTAAGAACGTCGAACAAAGCTCTGATGGCTGATCAGTCACCCGACTACACTGATTGGTACCTTGACTCAGGGGCTTCTTCGCATCTGACTAAATCGCTGGACAATCTCTCCATATCTAATCCCTACACTGGGACCGACAGTATTACCATGGGCGATGGGAGCTCGGTAGGCATAGCACACTCCGGTAAAGGCTTGCTACCGACTCCCTCTCGTAAGCTAAACTTATTTAAAATTTTTCATTATCCGTCTATTCATTACAATTTGCTTTCGATATCGCAACTAACAAAGGATAATAACATTGCTATTATCTTTGAGCCGTCAGGTTTTGTGTTTAAGGATCTGAAGACGCAACAAGTCATCTTTCAAGGCCCATGTCGTGAGGGACTGTATTCGATCAGGACACCACCTACATCCATGCAACGTGCTCTTCATACAAACAACACAGCCTCCAACTTATGGCATAACCGAACGGGACATCCCAGCCGGAATACATTGCATAAAATTGCTTCTTCTCAACCTCACTTGCATATAGATTTACATTCAAATACTTGTCATTCTTGTAATAAGGCTAAGATTCACAAATTAGTGTTTGAACCTTCTAAACACAGATCTACGAAGCTCCTTGAATTGATTCACTCTGATGTGTGGGGTCCTGCACCCGTAAAATCAAATTCTGGTTATCTTTACTATGTATTGTTCATTAACGACTGCACACGCTTTACTTGGTTATTTCCTATGCATCACAAATAGGAAGTTTCTAATATTTTTATTACGTTTAAATCGTATATAGAAAACTTCACATCGTGTAAAATTAAAAGCATTAGGACAGATGGCGGAGGTGAATATTTAAACCAAGCATTTACCAGGTTTCTTCAGCAGCATGGAATCTCTCATCAGATTTCTTTCCCACATACGCCAGAACAAAATGGCATATCAGAACGCAAGCACAGGCATCTCATTGAGACCACTAGGACGCTCATGCACACCGCGTCCGTTCCATACTCATACTGTCCGGATGCCGTGCTAACAGCCACTTACCTAGTAAACCGAATGTCATCTCCAAACACCAACAACAAGTCCCCGTTCGAACTACTTCATCATCGTGTACCTGATTACGAACATCTTCGGACATTTGGGTGCGCATGTTTTCCCCTCACACCAGCTCCTCTTCGCAACAAACTGCAACCAAAATCTCAGCTCTGCGTGTTCTTGGGTTACACAAAGAAGTACAAAGGCTATAAGTGTTTTGATCTCACAACTAACTTATTATTTCTCGTCACGTTAAATTTGATGAAAATTGTTTTCAATTTCTCACCACTTCACTTGCAGTTGATCACACACCAACTGATATTGTCTCGTCCAATTTTCTCACACCCGTCTCTGTGGTTCAAAAGAAAAACATATCCACTAATACAACTTCTGGATCAACAGACAACCTGAATACAGGCTCACATTCAGCACCTATTCCAGATCAACTCACCATCTCTGACTCGCATCCTCAGATCAGTACTGCAGCCAATGCCGGCAGACCGAATGTCCAGCATCCAATGCTAACTAGATATAAGACCGGGTCTCTTAAACCAACAAATCGTCTCAACTTATTTCATTACCAAAGCAATCAGGAATGTCCGTCAGCTCCATCCACATACACCGAAGCCAGCAAGCATTTAGAATGGCGACAAGAGATGGCCGCCGAATTTATCGCACTGCAGATTCAAGGCACGTGGACGCTGGTTCCTAGGCCAAACAATTCGTCTATCCTAGGATGTAAGTGGACTTACCGTACAAAGCTTCATTCAGACGGATCTATCGCCAAATACAAAGCTCGTCTGGTGGCGCAAGGCAATCATCAAGAATATGGACTAGACTACACAAAGACATTCAGTACGGTTGCAAAACTACCTAAGATTCGTATTCTTCTGGCCATAGCACTCCAGCATGATTGGCCCGTTCATCAAATGGACGTCGCAAACGCTTTTCTTCATGGATCACTAACGGAAACGGTATACATGTTTCAACCAAAAGGTTTTGAGGACACCAATAATCCAGATCATGTATGCCGTCTTAACAAAGCTATTTACGACCTCAAACAAGCTCCGCGCCAATGGTACAACACTTTCACTTCGTTTCTTCTTTCCATAGGTTTCGTTCATAGCAAATCAGATCCATCTTTGCTTATTTTTCGAAAACAAAATATTACTTTATTTATCCTTGTGTACGTGGATGACATTCTCCTCACAGGTAACAATGCCATTGAAATCGGCAAGATCATCCATCAGCTAAATGGGAAGTTTGCAATGAAACAACTAGGCAATGCAAGCTCGTTTCTCGAGATACAAATTCATAAAGATACTGACAAATATTTTCTTTCCCAAGCACCCTATGCCAGTTCAATCCTACAAGCGGCACAACTCACACGATGTAATCCTTTATATAACCCGACGTGCACCAAATTGCCTAAAGAAATCCAGTCCGATCCAATCCTGGGAGATCCAACCACGTACAGAAAAATAATTGGTGACCTTCAGTATTTGTGCCTCACCAGACCAGACATTGCTTACAGTATCAATTTTCTCTGACAACATATGCATCAACCATTGCCAGAGCATGCCTATCTTTTAAAACGTCTACTACGCTACATAAAAGGTACGCTTGAATATGGCATACCGATTACAAAATCTAACTTGTCTCTCACATCTTTTTCAGATGCCGATTGGGCAAGCGATCCTATCTCAAGAAAATCCACGTCTGGCTATTGCTCGTTCTTGGGAGACTCATTAATCTCCTGGACGGTAAAGAAGCAAACAACGGTTGCTCAGTCATCCACCAAATCGGAATATAGAGCACTATCTGCTCTAACGGCGGACATTGTGTGGCTTCGTCGTCTTCTAATAGACTTCGAAATTCCTCAGTACAAACCAACCGATCTATTTTGTGACAATACCTCAGCGCTATAGCTCTAGCAAATAATCCGGTGTTTCACGCCAGGACAAAACACATTGAGATAGATCACAGATTCGTCCGGGATCACATTCAACAACAAAACATCAAAATTCTACCTATCAGCACAATTGATCAGATCGCGGACATATTAACAAAATCTCTTTCAACACCAAGGTTCCATCTACTTCGAGATAAATTGACGGTTCAGAAACCACCTTCAACTTGCGGGGGAGTATTAGAGTCATAAAACTATACTCGTTCACAATTATGTACAGCTCTATATGTTGCTATATATGTTCACAATTATGTACAGCTCTATATGTTGCCAATATTGGCGTCGCACTGTTCACTCACGCCATTTTTTGCTCTCAACCGGAAAAACACGCGAAAGGGAGGGCGATCGTTACCTTCTCAAAAACACCTAAAATGACGTTCGATTAGAGCATCACCGCGCCATTTTGGAGTTTTGCGTTACTTTGCCGTGAAAAATGAAGTTTTCGGTTGGAGATGCCCTAAGACAATAGGAAGCTAAGGCGTTTCTCTATGTTCTTGCAGCTCCTTCCTGTAATAAACCTTGCCTATTCACCAAAGCCCTACATGGGATTATGCTTGGGTACCCATGCTTTACTCGGACAGGATTCGGCCACCCACACCCACCCATGGTGATTTTTGGGATGTCGTACACACCACTTTCCATACTTTTTGAATGCATTCTGCCACGAACTGATAGCCTTGAGGCTATTTGCCCTTTGCTCTGATTGCAAACTTTCAAGCCGCATATCATAATTTACTGTAGTCGCAGCATGGTTAAGTGTTGCACACTACGTAGTGAGGATTGCAGTAATATAAGATATACGGTGATTATCAATGCAAATTGATTTATCCCCCAATATTGAGTACCCACCCATATCCACCCACAAGGCATTAAGGTAATGGGCGTACCCATACCTATTCATACCCATTGGATATGGGTGGGTGTGAGTGTGGGTACCCAATGCAGGGCTCTGCTATTCACAGACCCCACATCTCTTTTTAGGGTAGCAGTGAAGCTATCGTTGGGAAAGTCTGCTAAATTAAATCTCTTAAATCACAGTTCTATTTGTATTTGATAATTTTCAATCAAAATGAAATACCAATATCAAATTCTAAGTGGCCAAAGCACAAAAGCTATCTAAGGCCAAATCATAGCACTTTTTTTTTTGGGGTGGAAAATTGTTTAGCTGAATGATGATGAGTGGCCTCTTTTATATTGATCACTGGAAAAAAAAAAAAGCTACATGATAGCGGCAAATACCACCTGTTTATCAGTCTTAGGAAGGTTACAAAGAAAAATTATTCATAAATGGAATAATGATCCCCCCCATTCAGTACTTTCCCAGTTTGTGATCCATAGATATGATGAATAAAAATTGTATCCAGATATTTGATAATTTTTTACCAGAATGTTCTGATATAGACTTTGTTTGGAATGGCTTTCTTATTGCTTCTTAAAATAACTTTTTAATCTAAAAATTAAAAATCTACTTTAATAAGCAATAAAAAATTCGTCTCAACCGAAACCATAATGGTTAGAATTATAAAACAAATGCTCAGTGATAGAAGGCATTCATTTGTACAGCTTTCTAATTACTTTTTAAAGCTGCTTTCTAACACATAAATACCTAGTTTAAAAAGTTTTTGTATTAAAAAACTGCTTTAAAAAGCAGTAAGAAAGCTACCCAAACAAAACCCTAATCTTCCCATCTTGCTGCAAATCACATCCAGATATCCTGATAAATATTTTTTTCCTAAATATGATCGAATCACTGGCGACAATTAGTATACATATGCATCCATAATGCCTATCACCAAAATCTAATATGGTTCATCGTTATCTATCTATCATTCAGTTCTAAGTTTGTGGAGGACTCTATATAACTCATCACCTAAGGCTTGTAACATGACAGGTTTTCGGATCAGACCATTCATACCTGAATGCAAGCACTGCTGCCACAAAAGCTCCTCAGCGCTCGAAGTCAGAGCCACAATTGCAGGCCTGCTTCTGCTTCTCAACTTCCGAATCCTCTTAGCTACTTCAAATCCATCGATCTGCGGCATTTGAAGCTCTACAATTACAAGCTGGTATGGTGCAGTAGAGGCACTGAATGAAGAGAGGCACTGGATCCCTGAAGAAACTGTAGCGACCTCGCAGCCAAGTTTCTCGAGGAGTTTTCGTGTGACTGATCGACAGAGGCCATCGTCATCTGCAAGTAGAACTCTGAGACCTTTGAAATTTGGTGTGGAGGGAGTGTGATTGTGTGCGAGGAGTCCCTGTAATTCGGAGGAAGAAGTGGGAGGTTGTTGAAGCTGGAAATGAAGAACTAGTTCTATAGTTTTGGGGAAACCATGGGAGTTGGGAACAACCAAGATATCCCCATGCATCATCTGTCAGAAAAAATGTTGAAAGGTTAGCATAGGAACAATCAGCTCATAATTTTCTGCATTATGAAATAGAAAAAGCATAATAACATAACAAACAATTTCTGAAATCAGCGTAGCTTTTTCGTCATTGTGTCTTGTTAAAAATCAAATTCTCATTTAAATCTAATAAAAGATCATTTCTAATGTTTTCTAACCAAGTCTTTTTAAGTCTACATCTGTCTTTCTTAACATAAGTTAAATCTAATATCTAAACATTTCTAATCGGGTCATCGGAAGGCCTTTGTTTAATGTGACCATAAAAGGAATGAATTAGAACTACATATAGGCTTATGTGTACAATGTCGATATTTTTTGTGAGATATGTATATGTAATTGTTTTCATATAAGATTTTAATCCTGAGTTCTAAGATTGGTTGGCCCAAACTACAGAAATCTTATTACTTTAAAAATTCGAAACAAGAGTCAACTTCTTAACAGTAGTTAAAATTATAGGCATTCGATAATAGTGAGAACAAGGACAAATGCTGTTATCTTGCAAATAACTACATATCAAGAAAGATTAATACAGCATATAAACAAAAATCAAGATTTATGATTAGATACAAGTATAAAATGAACCAAACCAGAAAATGAATTTAAATTGTATTAATTTATTAGACTTACTTTTATTTAAATTAGGAAGAACTAGTCCTTTTGGATACTTTTAAATTTAAATTTCATGATAAGATTAGATAAGAATTTGGATTAGAACAGAAGATTAACTTTCGATTCAACTTGTGCCCCAATTTCTATAAATATGACACAGGATGTTATCCTCTCTCACGAATAAAAGCCCAAATACTTTAGTTTCTAAAAGAAACCAGTAGTACATCTTCTCCTCAATTCTCTCAAATATCAAGCAAATTTCAAGAGGGAAAGGAAAGGATCAAAAAGAAGATCCACAACTTAAAAGTGCTCCATCGATGCTACTAAAAATCCTGTAAAATCCTTGCGAATCTGCTCTAGATTAAAGACTTCTGCGATAGGTTGGACTGCTAGGAAAGCTGGAAAAAGAATACAGTAGCTGCTATACTAGAAAGTAGATTGGCATTATTATGACGAGGAAGACAATACGCTAAGCAGCAGTGGCGGAGCCAGAAATTTTTTATAGAGGGGGCCTTTTTTTAATTTTATTAAATCCTCTTAATTTTTTTCGTCCGGGTTTAGAAAGCCGGCATTGATAGTTTTAAATATTTTTTTATTTAAAAAATAAACTACTAAATATAAGATAAAGTACACTTACAATTTATACAACATGTTCTTCATATTTAAAAAAAAAAACTAAATAATAGCATCATTATCAATACAATTTAAATTGATTTAAATATAAAACATATATAATATAACTATATAAGTTGATCTAAATATAAAACTAAAAATAGTAACAAAGTAGCAGACGGATTTTTTTTATCATAAACAGAAAACTTATAAACAAAATACAAAAAATGAAACCGCCTGGTTCCGCTGTTGCTAAGCAGCATGGTAGAAAGGGATAAACTGAAGAGAATTTCTCATTTTCCAATCTACCGTGGTCATAGATAGTCTTAGGTAGCTGACAGGCGGTATAGTTCAGTAATTGCTAATGGTGAGGATTGGTCTAGGAGGTTACTATGCTACGGCTGTGATAAAGGCTGGCACAAGAGGTGCTTGTGCTCGTATCGGCTAACAGACGAGAATATGTGGTATATTATGCTGTGTGGTGCTATCCGCTCCCATCAAATTGATGATCCTGACTGCAGCAGCAATTGGCCACGTAATAGGTTGAATCATGCAGTTGGCTGAGCTGCGGTGAAGATGTCTACTAGTTGATCCTGTCTGTTGATGTGATGAACTGAGATCTCTTGCATATTAATGCAATTGCTAATGAAGCGGTAGTCAGTTCAAATATATTTGATGCACATATAAAATGTTGTGGGCTCCAAAAATTCAAACCCCGGACTCTCCGCGGACCCCCCTCTTTCTTTACTTTTTCGGGTCGTCGATGAGAGTTTTTACACTTACATTTATTTGGCAAATTTTTAGAAGGCATGTTGGGTTTTTTAGATAAGTCACTACCAAGAGATTTCACCCTCATTTTGCGAGGACTTTATGATCTGAGTTCTGGTTCCTATAGGCGCAAGCCCCTATAGTTAATTACCCCTTCCGATCATGAGAGAGAACTTTCGATTAAGGATAGTCGTCAAACATATACGTAGAGATATGTGGTATATGTTGTATAGTAGCAGCATGGATTTGGTATTTGAGAATTTAGTATTTAAAATTAGAAATTTCATCTCCTTGTAGCGGATGGTGGGGGAATGATGATAAGCCCGATCAAGATCTCATGGTTCCGTCATCCCAGGCCATCATGGTCCCTAGTCTACTTAGTCATAAGAGGTAGTCGATCCACCTGATAGAAGGGTCCTTGTCGGCAGTCATGGGTTGCTTGGTCCAAGGGTACATTGCAGACATAGGGTGAATATTTGTCTAAGGAGACAAATCTGAATCCACCTTAGCAAACATAAAACTTTGTGCCCTATCGAACATATCAAGTCAATTCATTACTCAACGAATTGAAGTCATTGGGCAACATACGGGCTTTGTCCATGACCATAATTTTCTGATGTCAATTGGCGACAAACCACTCGACTCAGAAGGCCCCAGTCATAGCCATTTACCTATGGTGTCATTTGGCAGCAAAACCGTCAGTTAGAGGACACGTGTCAGGTCCTTTACTAACAAGTGACTGCTTGAGAATGAATCCTAGTAATATCTTCGAACAGACATTAGCTCTTTGTGAGCTGAAGTGATTTTAAGTTTTTCCACCTCAGCAAATAATTGCGGATGGTGGATGAATTTTACTTTAAGTTATTAATGATTGAATTTTCAATTTTGTTAAATATTTTAAATTTTGGTAATTTTTTATTCATGGGCATTTGGGAGGCATTTTGAATGTTTGGGGATCCCTCCGGTTGAGATATTTTATCAATGCGGCCATTATCAAAGTTTTTATAGGTTATTTCATTTTTTGTTGATTGAAAATTGTCAATTCTATCTACTTGCCGGCAAAGGACCATGTTCGAATATAAATTCATTTCTTAACCCGTGCAGCATCCTCAGACCGGAGGCAAATTTTTAGAAGGCAGATTGGGTTTGTAGATAAGCTACTACTCATAGATTTTACCTCATTTTTCAAGAACTTTATGATATGAGTTATGGTTTCCTATAGGTGCAAGCCCCTATAGTTAATTACCCCTCCCGATCATGCGAGAGAACTTTCGATTAAGGCTAGTTGTCAAATAAATACATAGAGATATGTGGCATCTGGCATATAGTAGCAGCATGGATTTGGTATTTGAGAATTTAATATTTAAAATTGGAAACTTCATCACCTCATAGTGGATGGTGGGGGAATGATAATGAGACTGATCAAGATCCTATGGTTATGTCATCCCGAGCCATCATGGTCCATAGTCTACTTAGTCGTAGGAGGTAGTCGACCCAACCTGATAGAAGGATCATTGTCGGCAGCCATGGGTTACTTCGGCCAAGAGCACTTTGTAGACCTCGGTTGAATATTTGTCTAAGAAGATAAATTTGAATCCACCTTAGTTAACGGAGAGCTTTATGCCCTATCAATCATATCATATTGATTCATTACTCAATCATTTGAAGCCATAAAGGAACATATGAGCTTTGGCCATGACCATAATTTAGTAGTGTCATTTAGCAGCAAGCCACCAGACACATGGCATGTCCTTACTAGCATTTGTCTACTTGAGAATGAATCATAATAATATTTTCGACCAGACATTAGCTTTTTGTTAGCTAAAGTGATTTTAAGTTTGTCCATCTTGGCAAATAGTTACGAAGGATGAATGGATTTTGCTTTAAATTATTGACGAATGAATTTTCAATTTTGTTAAATTTTTTTTATTTTGGTAATTTTTGGAGTTTTTTATTTTCATGTGCATTTGGGAGGCATTTTGAATGTTTGGGGACCCCTCAGGTTGAGATTTTCTGTCAACGCGACCATTATCGGGATTTTTATAGGTTATTTCATTTTTTTGCTGATTGAACATTATCAACTCTGTCTACTTCCATGAAAAGAATCGGGTTTGAATCTAAATTCATTTCTTAACCCGCATAGCATCCTTAGATGTCACGTATGTCATTACAATACGCTCACCGGAGCACTTCCATGAAAAGAATCGGGTTTGAATCTAAATTCATTTCTTAACCCGCATAGCATCCTTAGATGTCACGTATGTCATTACAATACGCTCACCGGAGCCCATGCGGGTGTATGCTTTTGTACGTATCTTGTTGGATATATCTATACGGCAATTCTATATATGCATTGGATGTGTATGATGTACATGTGTGTGTATATACACATCGGCATGAATAGTTTTCATGTTCGTGTAAAGTGTCCTACATATTGTAATGCATGTACAAGCCATATTCTTGCATGTAAGTACAATATTGAGATATGTACTTAAGTTAAACCCTCTGCTTATTGTAAATGTATGTGTGGGTATTTTTGAATGTGATTACAATGTCAAATGACATTCTTGAATGAAACCCCCTGCATCTCACCAATGCATGCTAGAGATCATTTTTGGAATGAAATAGCAATGTCGAGGCAACATGCTAGAATGAAATCTCAGCATCCTGTAAATATATGCAGAGAGACTATTTTGAGATATGATTCCAATGTCAAAATGACATGCCTTGAAAGGATTATTATGCAAATGCATGTATGAGGGCAATTCAAAATATTTGCATATAATGTAAAGGGGTATTTTGTGATTATCAACTATGCAACTAACCACTGTTGATAAATGTGTCAAATTTATTTAGGAATCTCCAAACAGTTTCTATCCACTTGTATGAGTTTTACAAATCCAGTGCCATGAGATACTTCATCGTTCTAATGTAGGCTCCGTCCTTATCCGTAGAAGCAATGACATGAGGTGCATTCTGCTTCCATTGATAAGTTATAAGCAAACCACTTAGTCCAGCAAGTTTCCTTATGATTACCGTTTTATCCTTAGTGATCAATTTCATAAGTCAACCGATCCTTGCTTAGACTGGATAAGGACATCCAAACGACATGATTGTTTTGTGATAAATGAGGTATCATTATCTGATAAGACCAAAGGATCGACTGGTGCAACATTAGATTTCTTTGTCTTTGACTCATCACGAGGTAGTCTCCTCGAAGCATGGATATGACAGAGTGCAAGGTCATCTTCGATGTCTAAGCTACATTCTAGCATCTGATACGCACATGGTACATTGAAGTTTCTTCTATGACTCCATAATAGTATACTTGAGGGGTCTATTTTATGCATTTGTGATGCACAATATAGGACATTGGGTGGCGAGGCTTGATCTCCAGATATTTGCTCCCCATTCAAGTGATGCAACATATCTTCAAGATCCTCAATATTTCTAAAGAGATGATAAAATGAGACATATTTTTCTTCAACAACTCATTATTTGATTCTATATAATTGTTCATAAAGTCATTTAACCTCGCATGCTTAATGTCACAGTTAGGGCCTCTTGCTAGTAGCAGATCAATAAGTTTCTTACAGCAGCTTACATATACTTGCAATTGCCGGAAGTCTTCGGTATTTCTTGTGACACATTGGAGTCTTCCTTTGATAGTGTATTAGCGGGTTTACGCTGTATGTCGAGTTGCCTTTATACCCAACTGTCAATAGTAGTCTTTTGGAATTATCAATTGCAGGACTCAGTTGTACTTGATCAACAAAACTTTCAATTCTGATATGAGGTGAATGCACTTCTCCTCAGCGCGGTTATCAACTAGAATACAGTGATACTTGTTGCATGCTGCTGATTACCATTGTCGTACATGAGACAGCACTTCCGCCATTAACAGCAGATGTTTACATTTATTGCATATTACACTATATGTTTGCATAGGAGCATCATTGTCTGCAATCAGGACAGTTGTATCTATCACCTGTCAATACCTTGTTACGGGGATTGCACAAGCTCCATTTGTAAGGCAGCAACATCAGTTGATCCAAAATATTCAAGCAAGTTGAGCATCAACTCCATCTTCTTCAGATGGGTCATCTGCTCTTCTTCGCAAAAGATACTACAAATCACTTGCCACTTTCGCTAGCAAGATGTTGTGTACATTGTAGGTTCTCCCACGCTACTTGTAGGTACTTGCATTTACTATATATCTGCTCTTAGATAGCATTTAATGTGTGCGATGGGTCCCCTAGTGGCTCGCAGGTACTTGCATCTGCTGCAAATCAACTATCTCTGCTTGTAGGATATCAGTGCATTCATTGAAGGCTTGATTATTGTTGATCGTATATAGGCCTAAACAAAAGAAATAACCACAAGACAATAATGCCTATGACACATCACATAAGTAGAGGGCAAAACAGGAGATAAATAAAAGACAACAATACCCCTCAATATCAACCACAACATAAACAACTAAGCTGGGCAAAACAGGGAACAAACTAATAACATAAATAAGTCTCATACAAACAACAAAAACTAGAAATATAATGACTCAATCACGGCCGTAGATCGTCGGCCTCTCCTACGATAGCCTCTCCATGGTCCGATGTCCTTATCATCCACATAAATGAGGATATATATGTGAGTGGTGATGTTGCTGTACAGAAGCATGGAGGGATCGGTACTTCCAGTTGTGAAACCAACTAATTGCAAGTGATTGGTAAATGTAGCATACTACTATTGAGGGGAGGCAATAAAGAGCTTTCTTTAGGAGACAAACAGGATTTGCGTCATGAGGTTCTTTAAATATATTGAGTTGAGTCATTTATACAATCTCATTGGGATTGTTATGAAGAAAAGCACTACAAACATCCAATTTATTTATAGGTCAGTCATGCATGAGAGCAACAATGAGGAGAATGTGAATGGTTAGGTATTTCGGTGGTCGAGAAGAATGTTTCGATATAGTAAATTTCATAACCTTGTTTGTAGACTTATGCGACAAGAAGTGTTGTATAATGAGCACTGGAGCCAACTATATTGTACTTGGTTTGGAATGTCCATTTGCATACAATAAGATTTTAATTTGGTGATAGAAAGGCGAGGACCCAAGTTCCTTGTTCAAGGAGGGTTGAAATTCTTCAAACATCTATATGCCATTTGTGGTCTTTGATAGCAAATGAATAGCAGGTAGAAGCTTATGTGGAAGTAGTTTCTAACCTTAGTATGCCTTTGGGTTATGGAGTATTTATGTGGTGCATGGGAGGTAGGGGCTCTAGTTGATAGGTTGGTGACCGTTCAAGAACAAGGTTTTGCATTGGCAAACTTGCTGGATTTTTTTTGGGGAGGTGAGGGGGAGCATGGGGTGGTGTTTATTGTTTGAAGTGGGCTAGGTATTATACAATTCATGTCTGGAGTTATGGATTTGTAATGTTTTAACTACAAGGGAATGCTGGAAATTGATATAGGTGTTAACAAGTGGGGGTTATGCTTGGGGAACAAGTTGTGGTGGTTGGGAGGAGATGGTTTGTTAAGGATAAATTGCTTCATTGAATAATACGTGGAGGGATATGCAGGTCTTGTCAATGATTGTCTCGTGACATTTGTATCCTTTTTGCAAGAGGGCATAGCCAATCAGTGTAAAGGAAGATTAGTGTGGTGATAGATTGTCAACAACTTCTGATATCAGCTAGAGGAAACACTGGCAACCAAATATCTTTACATTAGAGTAGTCAGGTTTGGTGTTGAAGCGTAATTGGCATGGAGATCTATTATTTGTAGCGGGAGACGGTGTGCAATTAATGACACAGGTTAGCAATGAGAAGAGTATCTATCTAAAATGATGTAGAATAGCAACAAAATATTATAATAGCTTCAATGAGGTGTTGGTGCTTGCATTCAGCAACACCATTTTGCTCAAGTGAACCAAATAGATGTTTGTCATGATTAATGAGGCATTCGACCCCTCCGTCAATTAAAAGAATTTTGACTAAATTGAGAAATTAGATATTTCCATGCTATGAAATTGAGTGAATATGGTGATAGTACAGGATTTATTTGGCATGTGGAATACCTGACAGTTGGGTGGATACATATTATGGGATTACTTTTTGCTAACATAGAAATTGTGGATGAGTGTCACAGTCCAAGCTGTCAATGCCATAAATCCTGAATCAATTGTGTGGAGTTAAGAGCAAGGTAGGTGAAAAATAGCTACTATGAAGAGTTGTAGGCAAGGTAGAGGCGCTTATGACAGGGCTTAAGGATGTAGCAGACAAGGTAGATGCTCTTATGGCAGGATCCAAGGTTGGTGTGTTGAGTATTCTAGACCTTTATGGTAGCCATTTGCATCAAAGGAAATGGCAGAGATAAAATTATAGGATAGATTTTGGACATGGAGAATGTGAGATCGAAGGGGCTTACTTGCAAGAGTGGGGAGCAAGGAGTAGAGTGGCCTTGTCCAAGCGCAACTTGATGCAACCCTTGGAAGTGTTTATGGAGATCAGTGAGCTGTGAAGCAGCACTAGAGTTCAGGTACCGTTCAAGATAGATTGCTGAGTAGATGGCAGAGATCGGGTTTAGGCAAAGAGAGCTTGTGGAGTTGGTGTTTGACCAGTATATGAGAGAACTTGATGATACCATCATCGGGCAGCCGTATGGCCAACTTTGCTGCAAATTTGTCGGTGTGTAGTGGAGAGGAAAATCTGCCATCTCAATAATCAGAGGAAGAGGACTGGCCGATTTTGGAGTTGAGGGGATGAGCTTTGCCATGTCCGAGGTAGGTACTAGGGTGGCCATGGCCATAGACCCCAATAATAACAATTGCAACTGGTGTTTTGGTTACTAGAAGAAAAGCAATCTTTCTGGCAGCTTCAATTTGTAGGTTTGTCTCTCCACTACACAAAAGGGAGTAGAGTTCTTCCAGATTATTAGGTTGGAAGTTAGAGCAGATGACCATCTTAAAGGCCAAGTAGGTGGTGAGAAGACATTTAGTGTGTAGAGGATGGTCTTCTTAGGATGATGGCAACAATCAGCAATGATTCTGGTAATTGCTAATGTTGAGGAGATTTGTCTACGAAGTAATTAAGCTCTGGCTGCGATAAGGGCTAGTCCAAGGTGCGTGGTGTTATCACAGATAAATGACTTGCGTTAAATCTACAACAAAAAAGTATAACGCAAATGATTCTTCCATCTATTTAAACTTGTACCTCTGACAACATAGCTTGAATTATAAGATCTATAACTGACAATATAGTAAACTAAAATTCTAATATCATTTATGAGAAAAACAGAGTTTCAAGGCCCTGGAAAAAGTTCATTGACATCAATGTTCAGATTTGAAAGGTAAATGTTTTAAAAATGTTTACCTGCACAAGTTTTTTGCACATATTGAAACCAAGGCCCATGTCATAACCCTCAGCTTCGAGTTTCCAAATGCGTTCATGTGATAAACTTGAATCACTAGATTCTGGTATTCTGATCCCAATCTCAAACTTAACAAAAACACCAGGAAAGTTTGTTTTCCATGAGATCCATTGCTGTTCACCATCTTGGGGTACATTATAGGGATGAACTTGAAAACTAACAAATCCCTCAGAATAACCACTTAACAACCTATCAATGGCATGAAGTATAACATGAAAGATTCTCTTTTCATCACCAACAACTATATCAGGTACAGCATTATCAACCTGAAAGCCAAAACCAAATCCTCTACGAGTACAAAGGCACCTAGCAGCAATAGCAGCCTCCTTGATCAGAGAATGCAAGTAAAACAACCTTCTCTCCAATGTTAATCTCTCATTGTTGATGTTAGATATCTTCATTGCATCAGTTACCAAGTTTGAAACAACTCCACTGGTTTTTGTGATAGTGTTGATGATAAGCCTTTGCTCAGGACTCAATTCTTCTTGTTGCATCATAGATAATAAACCCAAGATGTAGTGCACTGGCCTTCTAATTCCCTGGCTCATGACCCTTTGGAAGGAGTTTCTTGCTTCACTTGCCATAAAGGCATTCTGCTTCTCATGCAGTAAAGCCCTATTCTGCTCAGCCATTTTATCCCTCATTAATTGTGACTCCTCCAATACTGCAGCATGAGAGAGAGCAACAGCTACTTGATCAGCAATTACTTCGATAATATCTTTTTCATGAAAGCTCCAAATCCTAGAATTATCTCTAGGGAGAACTAGCACCAATATGGCATAAGAGGCCTTTACAAGCTCCGGCGTCCCACCTTTAAAATTGGACACCTTCAACATTGGCATCCTAATTGCAGCAATTGGCCCTGGTTCAGGATCTCCCCCACTGCTTGCCAATGCAAGCAAAGAATCAGGCCTGAGTATTGTTACACCCTTTGATTCCTTAACCTCAACAACATCCTGATTAGTAATGGGGATAGAATGCTCAAACACCAACTCCATTGAATGCCTCTGCCTCAACTCATGGGTCAAGTTCATCACCTTCTTAGCTTCATCCGGCATCCATACAGCACAATTCTGCAGCCCCAAGGTTTTTGAAAGCTCCACTAAAGTTGTGTAGAGGATAGTATGCCGATCAAGGGATTTCCGAATCTCCTGGGTCAGCATTCTCACATGCCAACTTGCTTCCTCCTTTCTCTTCATCATTCCAACCTCCCTGTCAAGTTCCCGGGCTTTAATTCTCAGAAAATTCTCCCTCACTTTCAATCTCAAAAGTTGAGGGAACAACGTTAACAGAGTAATTGCAGTTGCAAAGGAGACCAATGCAGTGAAAAACTTAGAGATTGTGAGGCTCAACATTAAGAGAAAAGAGTGGGGCTCGTAAGTAAACACATTGAGTAAATGAGTTAGTCCACAAAGGACTATGAAGGCTCCAAACTGGAAGACGATCCATTTGAAGGGAAACAGATCCGAGCAAGTAGCAAAATATAGGAGCTCAAGAGGTATGGAGAAGTAGGCAGCCGCAATCAAGAAATCACTTACTTTCTGACATTGAAGAATGCCTTCAGCACTAAAATAACTATCAATATAACAATTGCAGCGGGGATATCCAACCTCAATGGACGATGCAGAGAGCATAAGCGAAAAAAACAGCAAGCCATGGCACAATGTTCTCAACATTTCATCAGATGGAGCTTCATTCAATCCATTTATATATAAGGGCACTGAATATCCAAAATTCCTTATTACAGGAGCATATAATTAATGCCCAGTCTTCAATCCACCTTTTTGAACCCTAAAAATCCATTTTAGATACATATATAGCAGATACTGAGAAGAGAATGGAACAATAGTAAGAAATGTTTAGAAAACAAAATAATAAACCATGAAGCTAAGCCTATTTCTTCAACAGTTCAAGTGATTAGCGGCCTTGTTATGTCAGAAGATTTAGAGGGAGTTCATCTTTTAGTATCGCACGAAAATCTTACACGCATGCAGATAATAAGTTACAAACAACTCATAGGATACTAAGGAAGTTTTACATGAAAATCCGGAGAAAAAAACACGAGGATTGGCCTAGTTGAAATGATTTCACTAGTGTAAGTCATATATTACAAAGGATGAACTTTCTATATCCAGAGAAGTTTCATCATATAATATAATGGACATAAATTATGAAAGTTAGCTTTCATTGAGGAAATAGGAGTATTGAGGCATTGGAGCTGTTAAAACACGATCAATGGCCCACTCTATTGTTAACTTTATATTAAGAAAGAATAGTGATCAAGAAAGCGGGCAATGGGATTGGTGGAAGCGCCAAGGGTCGATCTAGTTCGCAACAACAAGCACCGTTCTTGGTGGCAGTGGCAAGGATCAACCTTAGTGGCAACAAGGAGCTTCAGCCGTGGTGGTGACAACGAGCGTTGATCATGATCATGACTACGAACTTCAACCTTGGTTGCAATGGTGAGCATCAATGTTATTGGAGATGACTAGCATCGGCAATGGTGTTGATGGCTATCATGAACATAGTGTCAATGGAGGGCATTGATGTGATATCAATGGTGAGCATCAACGTTGGTGACAATGATGAGATTCGACATTGGTGTCAATCTCAAGCTTTAACGTGGGTATCGACGATTAGTGTTAGGGTTGGTATTGAAGGAAAGCCTCAACATTAGTATCAATGTTGGGTGTTTGCCATGTTGGCAATGTTGAAAGTTAACCTTGGTAGAAATGACAAAAGTCAACGTTCGCTTGACAATGGTTGATGACATTAGTGGCAAGAATGAGTGTAAGCCTTTTGGCAATGCTGAGCATCGACCTTATTGGCCAACCACCGATAACAACACCGTTACTTGCTTCTGCTAGCAAAATTGACACTCGTTATAAATAAATAAATTAAAAAAAAAAAAAAAAAAACTAATGTCCATCATCCCTAACAAGGATAACATCCATCACCTCCAACAAGTATATTGTCCACCATCTAGACCAAGGCTTAAGCCCATTGTCATTAACAATGTCAACATGCACCATTACAGCGTCGCCAATACCTTTGAAGCTTGTCATTACCAATAACAATGATACTCGTTATCGCCACCATGGATTACACCCATCATCACCAATAAATAATGATGGCATTATCTCCACCAAGATTGACATCCATAATTACCAACAACACTAATTAACACCATCACTAATAAGGTCAACATCGACCATTGTCGACAACATGACATTTGTCACCACCACCAGGATTAACAATCATCGTCACCATCAAGGGCAACACCATCCATTTCCACCAAGGTTCATGTCATCCATTACCACCAAGGCTGACACTAGCATCGCCACCAAGACTTACACCCATCATCAACACCATCAATAATGTTATTACTACTAACAACCACCATCGCCAACAAGGCTAATGCCCATTGTCCACACCAATGTCAACTTCCGTAATCGCCAATAAGATAATGTTCGTTATTGTCAATAAACCCAATGCCACCAATATCAATAACACAAATTCCCATTATCATCAATAATCCTAATGTCCATTGTCTTCTCCAATGTTGATGCTTGTCATCACCAACAAAATAGATAATTGTCATTAAAACCTACACCCACTATCACCACCATGGTTAATGTTTGTCATCATGAACAACCCTAACATCCTAGGTTGCTCATAAGGTCAATTTCTTTTGTTGCCATTAAGGTCAACACTTGTTATCAATAACCTTGATGCTTGTCATCACCGACAATGTCAACACTTGCTATACCAACCAAGATACCCATCATACCACTAACGCTAATGTCCACCATCACAACTAGACTAATGCAGCCGTTATCAATAACATTGGCACCTTTTGTTGCCACTATAGACAATGCCCACCATCACCATAATTTTGACGGCAATTGTACATCCGACTTCCCTAGAGCCTTTGGTAGCCCAGCCGAGATAGTGGCAGGTTTTTTGCCCATGCGGGGATGGAGCGACAGAAGTGCTAGCCCGCCCCTCTTAGGCAGGAATTGAAGCTCCATGTAACTTGATAAGTTTTTGATACAATGTAGTAGACATGAATTGTTGAACTCAGCTTCCATAGGAATTAGGAGGAACCTTGAAACGTTAGAGTTGACATCAAGAGATGATCAGTGGTTTGCTCAATCATTTCTTCTTACATAAGAGGATACTAATGACCAAGAAGGTAGATATCAACCTTGGTGGCAATAGTGGACACCAACTTATTTGCAAGGGTGGGCATCCACCTTGATAGTGACAAGAGGCATAGGTGGTGTTTCTGATTATGTTTGTGGGATTGTTAATGATGGCATGCATTAAATTTGATGGTAATATCTAATATCAGCATTGGTGTCAACAACAGGGATCGACCTTGCTGATGATAAACATCAAATTTGTTGACAATGGTTGACATCAACTTTGATGGCAATAAAGAGTTTCAGTGTTTGTGTTGATGTGGGTATAAGCTTTATAAGTGATGGAGGGCGTCAGCACTAATGTCAATAATATGTCAATCTTATTGGCAATGGCATTAGGATTATTATCGACAACAAGCCTCAACATTGTTGGATCAAGAGACATTAACATTGGTGTCGATGGAAAAGATTGAGTTTGGCGTTGACGGTAGGCATCAATCTTATTGATGGTGGTGAACATTTTGGTTATTGATGATGGAAGCCATCAATCTTGGTAGTGACAGCAAATATCAACATAGATTTCAACAATGGGCATCTCTATTATTAATGATGACAAAGGTCAACTTCCATGATGGTAGTAAGTATCAATAATGGTCTTGAAGACGAGCATCGGTCCTATTGGCAACAAAGAACATCATCAATGGTGGGGATACTGGATGTCAACCTTATTGGCAATGATAGGTATTGGGGCTAGTATTGATAGTGGTAGTCAATCTTATTGGCAACGGCTAACATCAAGGTTATATTTAATAACAGGAATAAACCGTGGTGGCTATTATGTGCATCAATCTTGTTAGCAACGGCAAGTATTGGGGTTATTGATGATGAAAATCATTCCTATTGACCACGACCATTGGTGCTTGTGTTAATGATAGGGGCTAGCCTTCTTGGCTTGGATGTATTAATGTGTTGGTAGTGATGAAGGGCATCGATCATATTGGTGATGGTGAGTATCAAAGTTGTTAAAGATTATGAACATGAGCTTTAGTAGCAATAACAAGCATCAATGTTGATGGTGACATTAGTGTTAGGGTTATACTAACAATGGCACCAGAGTTGGTATTCGGGTGGCCATCAACCTTCTTGGCAATGATAAGTGTCGTGGTTATTAATGACAGTGGTTTTCAGTCTTGGTTGCAATGGAAAGCATCGATTTTGGTGTCAACAACAAGCATAGCCTTGTTGACGACAAGCATCAATGTTATTGATGATAATAGACATCGGTGCGAGCATTGACCCTATTGGTGACGGTTGGCATTAGTTTTAGTGGTGACTATGAGCATCAATCTTGTTGGCTATAATAGGCACCAAGGTTAGACTAAATGACAAATGTTGATATTGTTAATGATGGAAAGCGCTAGGGTTATTGATGATGGAAGGTATTAGTGTTGGTCTTAACTGCGAGCATCAATTTTATTGACAATAGCAAGCATCAGCATGGGTGTAAACATCGATGTAGATGTTGACGGTGACGGTCAACATCGATGTCAATTGCAAACATCAGCCTTTTTGGTGACGACAAGCATCATTTTTGGTGTTGATAATAAGCATAGAGTTTGTTCATGATAGTGCATGTTTGAATTGTTGGCTATGATGCATGGACACGGGCACGACACGACACGGGACACGGCTTTTTTAAAAAATATAGGACACGGGTACGGCGCGGGTTGGCAATGACAGGCATCAATGTTGTGGACAATTACAAGCATCGATTTGCTGGTAACGCAAGCATCAACGTCGATGGAAAAGGTAGTCATCATCCAGATGGTAATGCCACGCATCTTGGTCAGTGTCATCCTTGTTGGTCACTCCACACATAGGCATTGGTGTTGATAGTGGGCATTGGCATTGTTGGTGATAGTAGGAATCGGCTTCAGTGTCAACAGTAGGTGTCTGTCTTATTGGCATTAAGGGGCATTGGGTGCATATAAAGAGAGTCGTGGATACCCTCCTCTCGAATCCTTCTTAGTGGCTCCTTCCAGCTTCAAAACCTCCTTGAATATATAGAAGCAGTGCATCTTTATAGATTTCTATAGCGCCATTCAAGCGATTTTGACCACAAATCAAAACAATCCACTAAAAGGTCAATGTTGCTCCTCCTTATCATAAAATATTTTTTAGATAACTTAATACTTAGTGATATCGAAATTGAGCAACCAAGATCACTTAGATTCATCTTATCATTGTTTAAAATTGCGTAATATTAGGCTCGCCTTGAGGCCCGCCTGTTAACCCTTTCCCGTAAGCCAACAGAACAAAGAAAAAAAAAAGAAAAAAAATACCTTACTGCCCTCTGTCCGGCGCCGAATTCAGCACGTCGCAGACACGTCCGCGACATTTCTCCCACGACGCACGACCTCGTGTCGTTAAAGAGCCAAGGAAAAGAGGCCGAAGGCCTCTTTCTCTCATTTCTCCGCTTTGATCTCTCCCCCGACTCCTCCCTGCTGTTCGACTTCGCTCCCTGCACCGACTTTCCCTCCCTGAAGGATCGGAAGTCACAGCATCTTGATCGGAAGCAACTGTCGAAGAAACTCTCTACCCTTCGCCGCTTCTTCGGCTCCTTGTACTGTTCGACTTCGCTCCTTCGACGGATTTCCCTTCCTGTTCGGATGAG